>NC_071090.1:37569273-37869273 GCF_027358695.1 Spea bombifrons | reverse complement strand
TTAATTTGAGAATGAGAACATGATAGTGATCCATTGCTTGTATTATGAATTAGAACATTTGTGGCACACAGCCTGGCTAACTTAATCGTCCTCACTTTTTATGTTATCATAAAGTAGCAGGTAAGAGGTGTGATCTCTAAAATGTAACGTTTAATAAAATGATTTATTTAAAATGGCCATTAGAAAATAAAATACCCTAAACAAGCTAGGCAGTAGTGATAAAGTAGTAAACCTCCCACCCCAGGCTCAGTGTACTGAAGAACCAGGGGAGAATAAACATAAGCTAACGCCCCTGACGAAGCTGGTACTTATACCAAGATGTCCTTCAGTGCCACCTTTACCATCAACAGCTTGTGAGTGCCCCCTTTGCCCCAACCAGTGCCATCTTAACCCATAAACACTCTGCCTGTGCCATAATTGCCTTCAAACAGCTTGTCAATACCTTCTTTGCCCCTTGCAAGACATACTTTGGCACACATACATAGATACACTTAAACAAATTTACACATGCTTACACTTGTTCATACTCACTAATACACATCTACACAATCATTCTAACACACACACTGCCCCTCACATCACATACACTTACACATTCATGCTCACATACACTTAAATGTAGACTGTCATGCTGCCAATAGGCTAGAAATTGATACTATATTTGCACAAGCTATCATCTTTTTGGCAGGCAGGTATAGCTTTATTCGTATCACCCAGACGTATACATTGTCTTTTCCTTTAGTTATTGTTTGTTTAATGACTTTAATTCCCTTCAAATGACTAACAGGAATTTAGGCTTCATTCCTTTCTATTAATCATCATATGTAAATGTTTGAGAGGCTAATTATTTTGAAGATATTTGGATTAAAGGGAACTATTTTTTTCTCAGTGAAGCTGAGTTCCTTACCCTCTTTCTTCTAATTGTTTACGTTTCCAGGTTTTCAAACAGATATGGCTTATATCACTGGTTTGTGTGGTAGTTCTAGGAGTCTCTTCCCGTTGAACAGAAGTATATAAGTGAAATAATTGCTATGGCCAACTTTGGCAGTGATTGGTGGCCAAAGAGGTCCCAGGAATCAATTAAACAATGGAAAAAGTTGGCGTTACTGCTGGTTCTCAAAGAGTTATACTTACATTGTTATCCCCTTAAAGGTGCTTGGGGAACTTTATTCTCAGCGCAAGAAATGTTCAGCCAAACATTCCTCCTGACGCATGGTTTAATTACCAACGGTCAGCTCCAGCAATGGCTCTGTTAACATCATGGAGTATAGTGTAACAACAAGAATAGAATGGAAAGCAAGCGGATGTGGGGGTGGAAATGAGGAAGTGAAAATATTGACTTGGATATTTATTTAATGAGCTATATGTTAGCTGCTGGCATAGAGGTAAAAAAGTTGAAAGTGTCCCAGCCCCCAGGGAGAAAAATTAACTTACACTTTTTTTAGTGCAATATAAGTGTTCAGCCAACGCACATCTCCTAGCACATGGTTTAATTACCGTCACTCAGTAAATGTGTAGTATTAGAGTATGTGTGTAAGTGTATAGTGTTAAACGTGTGTGTGGTGTTAGAGTGTATGTGAGCATATAATGTTAGCATGAATGTGTGTTAGTGAATGCGGTTGGACCATGGAAGAGGCGAGTAGCTACAACTATGGAGATGCAGCTTCTCCCAAATGTAAGTGCTTTTTAACTTTTTAAAGAATTTATATTATAGCACTCATTAAAACGGTTTTGTTAACTGCCATATGATTGTATAGAAGCGCCTGCCTGGAGCATACCATTGTGTAGCAGAGCCTACGGAGGGACTGTTTCACCGTTGTGACACAGCACCTCCATGGAGCTCCCTATTGTGTAGCCGTGCCTGCCTGGAGCTCACCTTTGTTTAGTAGTGTCTGCTTACTGCTCATTATTGCCTAGCAGTGCCTGCCTGGACTTTTCTTACAAGAAACTCATATTCCTATTTTGTGCATTAACATTTAAAACCAGTTTAAACCTAGACAATAAGATAAGGGAAAAGAAGAACTTGCATTCAGAAGAAACTGCATCTCCAGAGCTGCAGCAAAACGCTTCCTGCATGGTCCACAATTGAAAACTTATGCGGCAGGCAGTGCTCCCATCAGGCTCTGAACGTGCATTGTAATTGATATGTATTAGACCCCCCTTAGGAATGCTCATGGAACAAGTGTTGGACCTGAGTAGAGGTAAACAGGAAGGAAACAGGGAAATGGGAAACTCGCCCTATGGCCTTACCTTTTAAAACATTTTGGGGTAAATATATTTTTGGGGAAGACATTTCTTTGCGTAGTGTAGAAGGTTAACATTGGTTTATACAATAAATCATAATTTTATTAAACTGAAATATATGGGAACTTAAAAATTATTTCAATAAATGTCATAATTAAAGCTGTTATCCCACTTATCCTGCTAAATATTACACTAATCAACTATTTTTGCCCAAACATTAGCCAGAAATGTATAGAGCAAAACGTTTACAGTTAATTGTGATGAGCGAGGTTAATGCTGTTTGTGGGCGGGATTTATGTCATATTGGGTTAGCCTAATCTGTATGAGGGGGTGGAAATGAACGGGGAGTGGGGTGTGCCTAATTGCTCACATAGACATCCATGCTCATATACATATTAACATTCATAACGCCTCCCACCCACACTCCCTTCCCTCTCCGGCAGCTGTTGACCCCCTCGGTAACGTAACGTGACCCATTACGTTCATGTCTCCCCATGCCGGTTCAAAATTGTTTAGAAAGCTAGCTGGCAGAGAGTATCTACGCATGCGCACTCATTAGCAAATAGCTAAGGGAGAGCAGATGGAGATATAGAATTTCTGATTAATTTCTCTATGCATTCGTATGCCAAAAATGCTAAAATATAAGGTGACGCTAAGCTTGTACGCTATAAAGTGCATACAATGGCCGATGCATTATGATGATATTTTTTTTTTGTTTACTAAGCTTAGTACATAAACAGTAGCTGGGTACATTCATAAGAAAGCAGATAACACACAAAAAAAGTGAATCTTCACAATAAACTAGCAATAATAAATATTTTAAATATACAATATTTATAAAATCAAATTGCTTCACATCCATTATCCAGCCTGTAAACGTCTGCATTTTCCTCACCACACCAAGTCTCCTGAAATAATTCACTTTGCTTCCGGAATAGTTAACACTTAAATTATATTAAAATTGTGTGAATATGGGAAATATAGAAAACAAGATTTGCAACTAGTGATTATTCAAATACATAAGCATGTTGTAAATAGTCTCAGTTTCCACCATATGGTTTACATCTTATCACATAAACCTGTGATAGTTTACACACATATTGGGGGTGCTAATTATTTTTTTTCTCTCCTTACTGCATAATTAGGTTACCTGCACAATAAATGACGTAAATAATTCTCTTAGATCCATTCTCAAACAACTATCGTTACAAATCAATCCAGATGAATGTCAATGAATAGATGAAACTAGGTCTGGCCATGGTGTCTCAGCCCAGAGGTATCAAACAAGGTCTTCTATTTTCAAATAGAAGATGAGGTAGTAGCTTTGATAATAGAATTAAACACAGACAGGTATTTCTAGTTTCAAGAGCTGTAGCTGTACAAATGTAGAATTTGGGAAAGGAAAATAACTGGAAAAAGATCTTCCAAGACACATTTCATGCTGCTTTCACAACAAATAATTTTAAATAATTTGGACGCTGTGTTGTGATACATGAACACTGGACAGAGTTAATGTGGCAAAGTGTGGCATGCTTTAAGTATTTCTAAGCATGGGTTGGGCAACAGTAAAATGGATTATATTGCTAATGCATTATAAGCAATTGTAAATATTTTAGATCGTTGTACATGGGCTATTTATTTTTTCTTTGAGTGTATTTACACAATGTAGAAATGTATTTTGTTTTTGCCATTCACAGATATACATGTTTAGTCCATGTATAATCAGTGGTCCGAAAGGAATACCGGTATGTCCAAGCAGATTTACCCTAATGAAAAATACCCCAATGTAACATACACGTTTCCTAATGTAGCATCTGAAGCGTAAAAGTGAAGTGAAGTGTATGCACCCCAGAGATCTGTTTTCTGTTATTATGAAAGTTCCTTTCTGTGCAGTGGTAATAACAAGCATCTACTGGAAGCTATTTCTCTGGGACTGTTCTCACCCCTTAGACAGCTAGACGAACAAAATTAGTAAAGTAAGTTAGCTGGATAGATGTGGTTTCAGTTGCCTCAGCAAGAAGAGCTCCCACGCATAGTTCAATGGGAGACCTCCCATTACTGCATAGACCTCTGTACCTTTTTTATATTACTCGAGTATTTGTCTTCTAAATGCAGTTAGCAGAGCATTCCATTCCAAAGTATCACAAGCACACTACAGACATTGAAAGTGCATTATCAACTTACTATCTCCCACATAGATTTTCCTGGTTTGGAAAAAGATACTGTGCTTTGGATTGTTGAAAATAAACCGTAGGACAAATGCATCTGTATAGGCAAACTATCCTATGTGGTTTTTCTCTGTACGTTTGCAGGATTAAACGAGGTTGACAGATATGTGTAGTGCATAGAAGCCTGTCAGTCATACATAGAACCTGGCAAAAAAATCTATGGATAATACAGTAAAAAAAAAAAAAAATAGACGCTAGCAATAACATTTTTAGGAGGCATGGCTCCTAGGGACTGTCAAGCCCAGACACGATGAATCAAATGAGGACAAGGTATGATGCATGGGAAGAAATGCATTAATAGTGCAGAAATTGCTAAGCAACATGATAAAAGAGCTCCAGCCTAAGTGAACAGAACATTATTATTATTAAATATTCTGAAACTGTTGGTGGGGTGAGAATAAAGCAGTTCACACTGTAAGGCTTTGGCACAATTTTTACACTTCTCCTTGATCTTTTGTATTACACCTACGTGCCAATATGTGGACATCTACAAGCCGTAGAACTTTAAACAGAGCTGTACAGTATATTTACTGCAGGATTCTGATGATCTGCTTTTGACTCCCAATCTGATAAAAGTCACAGTAGTCGTTCATAAAACACTAGGTTCCAAAAAGAAGTTACACAGTTCCCTCTTAAGGAGTTCACTTTAAGTCTAACAGTACATTTCACACGCTAATCCCTGCGTGCTCCCAGTCTAAGACGTTGGTGCCCTCTGGTGGCAAACAAAATACATGCCATTTTTTTGCCAGCATGTTCTCTAATAATTTCTCCATTAGAATTACTTTGATGTATATTAAGAGGAAGGACTTGTTACTAGTGGGGTACCTCAAGGATCAGTATTGGGACCCATGCTTTTTAATATTTTTATAAGTGATAGTACAGAAGGCCTTAATGGTGATTAAGTAATTTAAGTAAATTACAAGAATGGTCAAGAGTTTGACAGCTGCAGTTTAATGTTAATAAATCTAAAGTAATGCACTTGGGACACAAAAATCCCAAGGCAGAATTTTGCATTGGGGACGTTGTTCAGTCAGTGACAACAGAAGAGAGCGATTTAGGAGAGCGATTATTTCTGAGGACTTAAAGGTAAGCTGTGCAATAAACAGCCAGGAAAAAGCAAGCAGGCTGCTGGGTTGTTAAGAGGCATTAGTAGCAGGAGGAGTGATGTGGTTACGTCACATTACAGAACTCTAGTCAGGCTTCACCTATAGTATTGTGGACAGTCTAGGAAGCCCCATCTCCAGAAGGAGATTTCACACCCTGGAGGGAGTTTGAAGTAGTAGATAAATGGGACAGTCTCTCGGCAGAAGTGGTAGAGATTAGTACAGTGAGGGAATTTAAACATGCATGGGATAGACATAAAGCTATTATCACTATGGGACCAGACCGAGGACTGAAAATGGGCAGACTAGATGGGCCGAATGGTTCTTATCTGCTTTCAAATTCTATGTTTCTAATTTGACAGCAGACAAGAACCACTTGGCCCATCTAGTCTGCCCATGTTCCTGCTGTAAAGACTCAAGACTCAGGATAGCAATATGTCTATGCCATGCATGTTTCATATTCCTCACTGTATGAACCTCTACTGTATCTGCTGGCAAGATGTTCCACTTATCTACCAACCTCTCAGTAAAGTAAAACTTCCTTACATCACATCCAAACCTCTGATCCTCTAGTTTTAAAAACCCCAATCAGAAATATGTTTTATATATATATATAAATGCTAGAATTTACAGCATTCTAGTTTTACAGACTATGAAGAATGCATGGCTATTGAGCAGATGCCTGATAACTGGACAGTAAGATGCTTGCGTCCTTTTTCCCAAAGCTCATTACACATCATGTGATATGGAGCAGTAGGTGAAGTGTCATCTGGTTTTGTATTCCAAAGAGTAACATTTTTGCACCCAACATATTTATCAATGTTTTATTATAATATATAAAAATTCTAGTACTTTGAATATTGATAGCTACAGATTCACAATGTGCATCTAGGAAGTGACTTTACTCAAAGCCACTGGAGAGTTTAAAAAAAAAAAGAAAATCAGTTCAAGACACACCATGGAGTCTCATTTAAGTCACATTCCAGTAGCACGTTTAACACAGTGCAGGGTGCACCACCAATGGTGATCTCAGTGCGAGAATCCACGCGATACCGGACATTGTGAAGACCTCCCTCACGGTCCACTTTAAACTGTTCCTGTCACAAATAATAAGAACTTTGGGTTAACAGAATATACGCAGAAAAATAAAAGCAAACTGTACGTCTGATCTCCAGAAAATATCATGAAAATGATATATTCAAATACTAACACTTAATTGCAACATGATGTATTGAAACCACAGATATTATCAATAACCACATCTTACCTACCGCCCATCTAAAAACACACATACTCAACATCGCCTATTGTTGGTTGTAACATGTAAACAAGTGCCTGCGTCACACACTATGCTAAAAAGTAAATCTCCATAATTTCTGCTCAGACAAAACATGTTAGCTCTCCATAGTGACCTGTTTTTGAGATGCAATCCTTTTCTGGTCTCGTTTTCTCCAAGCTGGATCATGTATATGGCGGAAAGTTTGGTATCCTGTGCTTATTCCAGTAGGACGCAAAAGCTGAAAAGAAATATAAATTACAGATGAAATGGTAATGGCCATGGATAATTATAAAACGGTGAACACTGAAGAATGGTTGGGATATGCATAAAACTACTGTGGTGACTTGATTAGCTGAAGGACAAACAAAACTAGGAAATACCTGAAGTCCAGCTCCTTTGATTCTGCGGTAAAACTCATCATCTTCACGACCCCATCCCCAAAACCGGTTAGACATCCCATTACACTGCAGAAAATCACATCAACGTGCATCAGCTGAGCACACAACACATATACAGTACATAAACTGGGAATACAGTCCTGTAGAAGTCCACATTAAGTACACCTTATGATTCAATAGCTTGTAGAACCACCTTCAGCAGCAATAACTTGAAGTTTTAGTTTTCTGCATGACTTTATCAGTCTCTCACAATTCGTAAAGGAGTTTTGGGCCACTCTTCTTTACAAAGTTGCTTCAGTTCATTGAGGTGTGCGGGCATTTACATCGGGTTGACCGGGCCATTGCAACACCTCGATTCTTTTCTTTTTCAGCGATTCTGTTTTAGATTTTTAGACATTCTGGTGTGCTTGGGCCCAATTTCGGACAAGCTTTAGCCATGTGTTAAAAACTATTGTTAGCCCGGATGTGACACACAGAGTGTGGACCTCTTACTCTTATTTGGCAACAAGAATGTTAACATAATATAAATTTGTAGCTGTACAAGGTATTGCCACGGTACATTTCATCTCCTAATTCATCGCAAACTCACATTGGGCAAGTTTCTAACCCCATCTAACACCGTGCGTACAACACAGAATACTGATAGCTTTATAAACTGATATGGGAAGGCATAATTAAGCCTAAACCCCTATTGAGCATCTGTGGGGCATCCTCAAACGGAAGGGGGGGAGCGCAAGGTCTCTAACATCCACCAGCTCCGTGATGTCGTCATGGAGGAATTGAAGAGGACACCAGTGGCAACCTGTGAAGCTCTGGTGAACTCCATGCCCAAGAGGGTTAAGGCAGTGATGGATAATAATGGTGGCCACACAAAATATTGACACTTTGGGCCCAATTTGGACATTTCCATTTAGGGGTGTACTCACTTTTGTTGCCAAGGTTTAGACATTAATGGCTGTGTGTTGAGTTATTTTGAGGGGACAGCAAGTTTACACTGTTATACAGGCTGTACACTCACTACTTTACATTGTAGCAGAGTGTAATTTCTTCAAGGTTGTCACATGAAAAGATAAAATAAAATATTTACAAAAATGTGAGGGGTGTACTCACTTTTGTGAGATACTTTACACACACACACACACACATATATATATATATATATATATATATATATATTAGTGGAAATGTAAATAAATAAGTACTATTTGCAGACCCTTGGTAAATATGATGTAAGCCTAAGGGAACATGTTTCCAAACATATTAACTAAAAGAGAACTTACCATTTCATAATGCTGCTTAGTAAGGAGTAGAATCCCTCCCACATAGGTCTTGTAATGATACAGGGGGTGCAGCTCTGGAGAGGCTACGTGGAAGGGTCCCTTCTCTGGGAATCCATAGTCCAGATCAGGGTTAAGAGGTAGCAGGTCCACATCATGCATTGCAATGTAGTCTGTCTCATTCCCACTCTCTAAAAAGCCCACATTTATCAGTGAAGCTCTATTAAATCTGAAACAAAAAAGGCATATTTCTCTGTTTTAGAGCTACAGGAGGCTCCTGCCTAGTTATGTACGTAACAAGCCTATACGCCTAAACAGGGACCTAAGTGGTTCCCTATTTTTACATTTAATCTGCTAAACTTCCAGGATAGTTCTGATGAGCTAATCCACTAGACAACAGGGCTTAAAATTTACATTCAGACACATCAATCAAATAATATACCAACTCTGTCTCCCTTTATTTGATGGTCCTATATTTGTGAAACAGGAGATTTTTAAACAACCTAAAATGAAAAACAATTTAAAGTACTTTTTATTTCTAATATATGATTTATTATGTGAAGCTCTTGCACTCAGGACAGCAGAAGTTGCCATGATTATAGGGTGATCCAAGCCAGAAAATATCGACAGGTGAATTAATAAACTAAAATTTTGTCTAAGGACTAAAGTTGCCCTTAATATCTACATTTAAAATGACAGCAAAAGATACTAGTGTGAGGAGATACAAACCTAAAATGATCCACTTGATTGATAACAAAAATATGATGGAGAATTTTCTTCTGGGACAGGTACTGGTGCATGTGGGGAACAAAGCTCAGGAGTTCCTCAAATCGTTCTCTAAAGGGAATCAGTAGAGCAAGACGGTGGGGACCCCACGATGGATCTTCATTCACGGCCCGCGGGGCCTGTGGACAGGACTTTTGGGGTTCTTGCTTATTGATATCACCTGTGCAGCTAAGCTGGAGCCAAAGCATGGATAGGAAACCAAGAAACAAGCAGATCAGGAATAGGTTGAAGATGCTGCATTTCCTAGGCAGAATCCCCAGAAATAAGCCAGACCTAATGAGAGAAAAAAAAGTCCTGAGTTATTTCAGCACATTTATAAGATCATTTCAGCAATATAGAAAAGACTGTATTCTTATAGGTGCAGGACCCTCTTTTCCCACTGTACCAATATGTCTTAATGAGTTGCTGTTAAGTTGTATATTGTCAATCATAGCATTACTCTTAACTTTTACCGTCCCCCTTCTGTAATAGCACTACGCAACCAGCTGACACTATAGGTAAATATAATGTAAAAATGGTACCTGGAACATCTATATTATATGCCTTCCTGCACAAAAATAAGGTAAAATAAATACAGAATAGTGTCTTGGTGTACATTGCAGCGAGTGTGGTTGTATTAATAAGCAGAACACTCTGCCGCACTACTATTGTCTCTAAGTGAAAACTACGGCAATACTAATATATATATATAAACAATAATATATAATTAACTCCCAAGATTGGAGGTCTTACCTGCTGTCCTCTCTGAGGTACAAAGCTGGCTTCCTACGAGTCAGATACATCTCCTTCAGATCACTAGAGTCTTAAAATGCCATAATTCACTAAGCCCAAAACCTGTAACATCCCAAAGAGCCTTCTACGTGTGGCAGCGCATCATAAATAAAAAGCCCCTAACGCCCAATAAATATCAGCACCGTGCACAGTACCATACATCTCCATAAAAACTAGCCTTTGTCATGAAAGCCAGGTATACCTCCAACTTTAAGACTGAATAAAACTTTAAAGCAAGTACTGCTAGCATGCACTCGATCCAACAAGAGCTAATGACTTCTGCAGTTCTTAGACGATAGCTTAAATCTATATGTTTTCTAATACAAGCTATAATGGCGCAATATGTATCCGCTAGCCTTTTCTATATGTATTTGCTCGGGCTTTGTGTAGCAAACCTATTCTCCATGCCGCTAGCACCCAGTACAGTTGTTAATTTGTAATTCCGGGGATCTACACTACACTAAGTATATATAAGACAGACGCGATGCCTTAAGATATGATCGCCAAGCCTGCAAAGGCTCCACTGTAGGCAGTACAGATGTTCTCCCCGTTACACGCTGGCTTTCAAAAGCTCGCTCCTTCAGTATTTAAGTTCCTCCTGGAAACAGGACAAGGGAGAAAAAGGTTCCGGTGTCATGCGTTCCTACGGCGAACTATTCATCTCTGTACCCACATTCCCACATCTTGTAATTAACTGGATACTTATCTAAAAATGCAGCCGAGTATTTGCTTCAGAAAATGTTGGGATGAGGGAAAAGTTCCCAGGAGCAGACCTGATTTTCAGCAGGGTCACCCAACCTGCCAACGGCCCAATAATAATGTCTGTGTTTTCTAGGAGCTCGGAACGTTTTCTGGTTATGAATGTATCACAGTGTTCTATAGGCTTAAAAGTCACTATAACGTGTATAGAAAACAAAATAAATATGTTTATAAATGAAATAGTTTGAGTGACATGAACCATTCTTCTCCTGATTACTTTACCTGACAGATTAATGGACAGTTAAATAGAGACAAGACATGTAACTAGGGATTTTGGCAGCTGGGCAACATGAAAAAGCATCCCCCACAATTTATGGGCCTAATAGCTTTTAATAGATCAGTCACATAAAAAGTCAATGTAAACCTTTGCCTTCTAGCCACACCAACTGAAATAAACGTGTCCATCTTTGGCCCTTTAAATGTTGGAAAGTATAATTAACGTTTTATTTAACAAAATTAAGACATACAAAAGTATTTGTAAACAAGGTAAATTATAAGCACCTGACAGGTATGTCTGTCAGGTACAAGATCTTAAAATGCAGAAAGCTGAAGGCCCTCAAGAAAGCAAAACTAAACGGTTAATGAAAAAAGAAAAGGGAAGTGTGAGAAAGAAGATGGAAGGGAAGAGGAGGAACTTCTACACGTCTTTTCCTACATTACCAAAAAAGAGTGTAAAAACTGTAAAATGCATTCAAAATCCAGGCCCTGACAGCTGCAAACAGGCCACGATTTATTCATATTATTATTATTATTATATTTTATAACGCGCCGACAGATTCCGCAGTGCTGTACAAGTTGAAAATTGTACAGATAACGACAAATACAATAAAGCAATTGACATACAGATACAAGAGGAATGAAGGGCCCTGTTCCCCTGACGGTGTACTATAGACAAAGGGTATGCCGGGTGCAGAGAGAACATTTTTACTATGACCTTTGGGAATAAGGGTTTTTATTTTATTATAAGGGCAACAATGGGCTTACATGCCTTTAATATTTTATTTTTGCAATTATGAAGAAGACAGCCTTTGACCTCCCTGCTGGTTAGAACACGCAGTAATCAGGAAGCAAGGTTCTATATCAGTGTATTCTGATCCCTCTCTAAGTGATCAGATGGCTAGCAAGGTTGAAAAATGACCTGATTGATTAAATACCTTGTTGATGCCTTGAACATCCCTTGAATGTAACAGTCTTCACTTTAAGTAAAAAATCCCTGCCAGTGCATCTAACCAAAGGCATGGCAGCACTATCATTCGGAGTTCAGTAGAATAGGACGTGCACAAAAAAACATGAGATAGAGAAAAGAATCTCGACTGACTTCTCTGGTGCCCCCTGGGCCAATAAGACATTGTTGCATTAACAGTATTCCCTGAACTGACAGGACCTGTTGCACTGGACATGAAGTTACCCCCTTAGGTAATGAGAGACTCAATGGTGACAGTAATAATACTATAGTAGCTGAGACTCATAGGCCAACTAAGAATGACACATTAAAATAATGATTACTTTGTACATTTTCCTCAATGTACTGGGGTTGGTAATTTGTTTGAACTATGGTGCCAATAGCTTTGTGTTCCTACCTGTGACATGTGCTGACATGACAAACTCATACTGTTAACTTACTACATTGTGGCATGTGTTACACAGCCTCAACCCCGCCAACTCAGCCACCATCAATTAGAAAATGAATCATAACAATAAAGACAGCAATAAAAATAGGCTATTGACAGGACACCCTCTTTTCCCTCAGGTTTTCCAATGGTTATGCATCCACCTCTAACCCTAGGGTCCCCCACATTAAAGAAGTTAAGCATTGGTACTCAAGGTAGAGATGTGGGGAGTGGACACCAATGTCAGAATGTGGACCCTAGGGCCCTTATGCCACTGTATTGGTCGTAGTGTGTAACTGCTGGCTGAATACGTGGGCTTCGAGGGAGAAAAGGGACGAGTGAGTGTTGAGGAACAAAGAAATGAGAGCGAGTGTCTTAATAGAGCAGCAAGAGAAAGACATTTAAGGAGAACAAAATTGTGGTGCTGAGAGAAGTGGGCTTCATTTTTCATTTAAAGTCAGAACATCGGCATTGCTTATGCCATATTGACTTCTACAAGAAATGATACTTCTATACACCATTTGAAATATGTTCGCACTTCACACATACGTATATATATATATATATATATATATATATACTGTATAAATGAAAATACATACTCAAAGAATGCTCTATACCTTGTCTCTGTCATATTCAAGTGACTTGTGCCTCATGCAGATCGTATGTGTAAAGCTAGTAATCCATTGACAAAACAAAGCCACTTCTCTACTGATGTTTAATATGCGCCTCATCACTATTACAAAGTGAGCTAAATAGAAAACTTTCCAGAAAAAGGTAAAAGAGGGCACGCTTTACTTAAATACAACATAACACATTAAACACATTAGATAGATGTGTGTGACTAGGAGAAGCGACACAAAAGTAGAGTCATAAAAGAGGTCTAAAGTCTAGTCACGCTACAGCTGCGGGGAGGGTTTATAGCAAGCAGTCCCTTTAAAGAAAAATTGACACCTTAAAGGGACAGTGTGTCCCTGACAGCATACTTAAATTTGCATTCTTTAAAAATAATTTTAAATATAATGTACAGCTCCCCTCCTCCTGAGTGGTCTGACAATTCTTGCCACTGTTTGGCTGCTTCGAGAGCATGCGCCCGAGGGGTTTTGTTTGACCCCTTACAACATTTGTAGAGCCAGAGATGGAAGAAAGTAAATCACATGGCAGGAAATATATTCGAGCCAAGAACATCTCCTGCACAAGATGCGGGTGGTAGAGGATCAAATGCATTTAGGGTGATTCTGCAGATTCCCCCTATGCATTTGCAAGGGCTACATCATGATCATTTCTCACCTATAATATCCATTAAAGTGTTTTGATGGCACAGGGCCAGTCTTAGTGCTAGCTGCCTGGGGTGCTTGGATCAGGGAACACTGTCGGTCACTATAGAAATTGCCCCCAATGTGGAGAATTTGGTCTGATACCTGACAGGGGTGCTACGGAAGTCACCACAGTGCATGGGGAAGTGCGCAAGAGATCTATACCAGCATTCTAAATGCAGGGAAAAAAGACTTGATGTCTTTGTGTGGGGGCAAAAAGCAGGGGCTTCTTACGTGGGGTGCTATTTGGTCAAGGACCAGCCCTCAGTTTACATAAAATATGGTTCATTTATACAGATGCAAAAAGCAACAACAGATGCTCTCCGTTTTAAAATATACATGGATCAGTCGATCCTGCTGCTATCGCTCTCATGCTCGGGTAGGTTGACTTGTATATTGCAATTACCTGGCATTAGAGATCTTTGCCACAATTTATTTAGTGTATCTGACTAACAAAAACTCCCAAACCTTCATAGCAACTTTGCTAATTTGTCCACTAAGTGTCGCACTGCAAACAGGTATTAAAAGAGTCAACCAAATTTTGATACAATAGTAAAAATAGAACCAATCTGCATTCATAGCTTTCACTGTCATATTAAAAAACATGATTGATGCCCCCCATACACTCGCAAGGTATATTATTGGTATAATGATACTCATATCTGAATTGCCATGACCTAAGGATAACTCACAACACCATTGCAATAATGTTTGCATTAATGGAATGTTTGTTAACCCAACCATCCAAGATAAATGTGAAACTGTGGAAGCAGGAAAAGAGCTGGAACCTTTTTGTGCTTTTGCAAATCCAAATATTGATACCAGGGCCCCTAGACTAAAATTCATGAACATTTCATTACACTAAATATGGTTGATAACTAAATATATCTGGTGCAAAACTACAACCATTTCCCACCTCCAGGATCCACCAGACTGAAAAGATTAACACCTAGATTGTCAGCTATGAAGTCAGACTGCCAGGTATGTTCTCCTACTTAGCAACAGTGTAGAGGGGTTCTGTGTGATCTGGGAAATTCATTGATCTGTAGTGTGGTGGGGCTGCCTGCCACCTTCTCCTTGGTGGAAGTCTTACATTTTTAATACTTCATCAACACTTCTTTTAAAGACGGATATCATGCATTTGTTGTAAATCACTGAGCACTGTATGGGAACGAAGCTGCTGATGGGTCTGACCAAACAGCTTCTCTGAGAATAAGCTAAAGTGATTCAGTAGCTGCATTAAGGCAGTGGTGAGGTCCATGGAGCAGGCAACCAATTTGGTTTCCTCACCTGCAAGGAAGACAAAATCTGATAGGTCCAGCATGCTGCCAGCTGATGTATTATGAGATCAGCTGACTAGCAAAGACAAATTTATATATATATATTTTTGTATTTATATATATTATTTTAATTAAAACATAATCTGATTTTTGCACCATGACTCCCATGCTGTTGCCTACAAAAGCAGGTATGCCAGGGATACAAAAAGGGCTCTGTGCTTGTAGACATATACTTTCCCTTTTTATGTGTGCCTAAACTGGTTTATATTGTATACTGCTCTCTGTGTGGCTTGAGAGTGCCATCTACTGTATATATATGTGTACAGCCACTTCTATTGGATACATTTATTTAATTTTAAAGACTAAATAGTCATATATAATTATAAAGAATATTTGAGTGCGTTTATATTGCTATATTTTGTTATTTTATGCATCTTTTCCGTAGGTGATATTTCTCAGGTTATAAACTAAATGGAACTATAGCAAAACTCCAGAAATGGGCCAGGTTTCTCATGGGGGCATAGAAGTTTTTACCTGGGAATTTTTTCCTGTCCGTTTCCCCAGTGGCACAAAGGAGAGATGGCTCCACCTATCAGGTAGGGCAGGAACAAATTGTTCCCCAGAATAATCAACAAGCCATAAATGCAAGATAGATTCATGGGGGAGGCTGTCCCAATGGGGGAAATGGACAGGCAAAAGGAATTCCCAGGTAAAAATCTATGTTTCCTTGCCATTCCTGGTAGCACTAATTAAAATATAGCAAGATAAAGGGGGAGCAATTACATGACCTGGAGAATTTTTCTCCATAATTTAGCATCCTCCGAGTTGAGAAGATCGAGCCTGTAGCCTGGTAAAGGTTTCTCCAGATTGCTGCTTTCTAGATGAGACTTGGTTCTCCTTCTGCCTCAGCCCATGATGTAGCTCTTGGGGAGTGTGCCAATAGAGGCCTGGAAGCCTTCATGCCCCTTCTAGCACCAGAAAAAAAAGTTGTGAAGAGAGAGTTGGATTTGGTAAATCAGAAGACAGAGAGTGACGTTTCACTTCATTGTCATTCTGTGTATTGGCACAAAACCCCAGGAGAATGATTCCTTGAGATATGCGAAAGTCTCAGACCACTTTATGAAGAAACTCGGGAGGTAGACAGAGAACCACTCTGTCTTCAAAAATTTTTAGTTAATCTGTTGTAAAACTAGATTGACATCCCAAGACTGAACAGATGGAGCAATTCTACAAAATCTTCAGACCCAAGGGTTATCAGGCAATCTGAAATATAAGGAAACATTTAGGACAGATATCTGTTCCAAATGACGTCAAGATCTAAGAGATTGTTTAAAAATTTGGTCGCTGGTTTTCTACTGGCCAGAAGTTAATGACAGTGGTAGATCTTTACTAACATTTGCCTCTCAGAAGCAAGGCCGCCAGGTGTTTGTTTCTAGGTAATAGATGGGTCCCTGTTGAAGATCAACCGTAGAATCTCCATAAACCATATCCAGCAAGATAACCGTCGCTCTTTGTTCTATTATCTTCGTGATCACCCAGGAAATAAATGAAAGCGGTGGAAAGATGTAAGCCAGGGAAAATTTCCAGTCCTGGTTAAGGACATCTAATCTGAGAAGATGGCTGGTAAGGGAAAAAAGAAAACTTTTTCACCTTTGTGTTAAAGTGGGAGGCCATACGGTCTATTTGCAGAATTCCCCATTTGGCAGTGATAGTCCAAAACACAAATCTGGATGTAAAATCACTCCCTGGAGAACAGGCTGCCGTCTGAGAAGCTCTAACTTTTGTGCTGAGGGATCCCTTGATGTGGACCGCTGAAAGATCCTTAAGGTTTACCTCTGCCCCCAGACAAATCCGAGCTGTAAGGTATTCTACAGGTTTGCTTCTAGTGCCCCGTGTTAAAGAAGCCTACTGCTCTGGACTGCTCTATGTCTCCAAAGTCTGAAAGTCCTCCAAAAGGTGTCAGTCACATCACTATTTTTGATTGAATAAAATCACATTTTCAACTAGGTCGAAAGACAAACATTTGTGTTGAAGGCTATATTAATACTAGTATTCCGACTTTCACCTCCCTATGATCATCTGAGTGGCTGCTCTCTCTATACTAATAATCTATATCATGGACTGACGGTAGAAGGCCCTTGCAAGAATCCAAATCTTTTGCCATGGGATTGCTGAAAGCATAAGCACTGTGTCTGAAAAGATGAAAGGAACCAAAATATACAATCTTTATCTCAATCATTAAGTTGTATCAACTGCACATAAATCTTAACTGTTTCAATCTTGTTGTAAAAACAGTTACATTTAGCTGGTGTCATTTCTGTTGAGATGGTATTTGCCAGCTTGTACCTAACCATTGTTTACGGTGTGCTAATTGTTTACCTTTTAATAGAAGGCCCCAAAACATACAGTTCACAGCAGCTAAAGATGAAACATAACACTTTAAATATGAAAATAGCAAACATTACCACCTCAGTGCAACTGTCTAGGGAATAATTATATTAATTTACATTTTACCCCAAACATGCTGAAGTCTGGCAGAAGCTGGCATAGCTAGAAGCTGATCAACAACACCCAGCAACTTAATAGGGAGTAGAATCATGGAGATTCAGGGAAAAGGATGTAAGATACCTTTTTCTATGGTTTATGGTATTTTGAGTACAGATATAAAATGTACTGATTGGAAAAAAGTGTTAGATTTGAGTTATGTTTTAAAAAGTAACATCAAGTTTTATGTACCTGCAGAGCATTTAAGTACCAATACAAACAAGAACATACTTTGTTTTTGTTGTTTATTTAAGCAAACCATTAAAAAACAGATCAGTAACTTCACATGATCCATGTAACCTGGAATCCCAGTGGCTCAAATCCCTGAATGAAGATGAAAACATTTGCTATGGCAGTCTCAAACAATATTACTGCAACCAGTATAGGTACCTGGGACGTGCAATGAATCAAGAGACAGATCATAACATAATCTCATTACGACAGAATATCAGCAGATATGGAGACAACTTCCTATTGTTACTGCCCGACAGCATCCAAATGCTTTAATGAATGAGCATTATCTCCAGGCGAATAATTTTATCAACACTCGGACTGATGTCTTTAATACAAGTCAGATGCCTCTGCAAACTAAGCGAGGCAACAAGTTAATTACACTTTGGCAAAAAAAAATAAAAAATCCATAGCCTCTAGCAAATCTATAGCCGCTTTTTTCTGTAATTACTTCAATTAAAAAATAAAATCCCACATGCCACATCACCCTAAAAACAATCACCCATCAAGACTAAACCATAGCAGAGCATTGTGTTAAAAGAACTGGCTTCCACTGAGAGAAATTCACTAAGGCAAACACTGTTTTAGAGACCTCAGATGTTTTCTTTTTTCCCCATTGTACTTGCTTTATGTTCTTCTTAGCAGGTTCCTGCATAAGTCCATGCAGACCCACCATTTGTGCGTCACAGACTACCAGCAGATATAAGCAGTGGCTGCAACAAGAAGCCAAAAACAGTGCTGCTGTGATATTTTTGTGACATTTTCAACAGTGACTAAT
The DNA here is from genome assembly GCF_027358695.1 of Spea bombifrons. Classification (NCBI taxonomy): domain Eukaryota; kingdom Metazoa; phylum Chordata; class Amphibia; order Anura; family Pelobatidae; genus Spea; species Spea bombifrons. The sequence continues at coordinate 37,850,669 of NC_071090.1, read as the reverse complement.
TTTAACAATGTCCTCCCACAAAGCTGAGATAAAAGGACAAGATGGCAGTATATAACTCATTCAGATAGGGGTCAAATACAAAGAATGTTGGGGGAATCCAAATATAAACTTAAAGTAAAATGTAAGACTCTGCCACTGATGAAGGGGCAATCATTTGGGAAGATACATCTAGGCAGACATTTCTGGTCCCAAATGCTGAAGATGCTTTTTGTCCCATACTCGTATCCTCCTGAAGGGTGAAAATGGAAGACATCAAGCTGCAGACGGGCCTGCATCTCTGGCACAATAGACACTGCTTTCACAGTGAGTTTACACCAGTTTCTTTGCTTCAAAGAAGCTCTTCAGATGCCTCATCTGCCACAAACCAATAACCACAAGGATTAGAGTCTGGGCAATAGACCACCACAAGACACGCTGGTTGGTGCTTTCACTTGTCTGACGAAATCTTTCCTCTCGCCACTGAAAAGAGTAAAAAAAGAAAAAAAATGTGTATTAATTCTATAATTATTGACTCAAACATATTTTATTGTATTATGATTTCATTATAAAATAGTTATCAGTATTGTTTTTTTCTCTTTGAGGCATAAAATATGGTGCCTACGTATACTGTGTAGTAGGCCAACACTGTTTTACTTCCTTTATCTGCAGACCAGGATGTTGCTATTGTCAGTTGTGGCATTTTCAGCGACTTTCCCTATTTTAACTCCACAACGAACCAATGATTTATAGCAATGCTAATGAACTCCATTCCTCCATAGACTTTCACTAGCCAGAGTATCAGACTGGGTGATTTAGACTCACGCATTGTATTTTTTTTTTTACCACAGTCAGTATGATAAGCCATCACAGCGATGCAATCCTTGTTTAGTCATTTGAATCAAGTTTCCTTACTCTTTGGTAATTCTGTTCCTTCTGAATTTGCTCCACTTGTTCAATTAGTTGCCTGACACGGAGTTGCAATTCACTCAGTTTGTCCTTGGCAGCGATCTCCGCATAATCGTTGGCATGCTCACCAACCTGTATGTCGAGGTGAACCCTCTGCGGAGAACACACATATCAGCAAAAGGTTAATCAAATAGGAAAAAATAGCAAGAGCAGTCAGATTAAATACTTTAAGCTGCAACAGTGAAAAACAAAACTGTAGAGGTCAGCGTTTCACTAAAAATGACATCGCTGTAGGCTCCGTGTACACATAGGTAAAGTGCACCGCATACATTATTAACAAATGGTGCCACATAAGACTGGTTCAGATTCATATTACCACCTTCACACAATGTATTCCGCTTCTTGATCTTCTTCTCCTGCTATCTATTCTGTTAACCTGGCCTCGCGAAGAGCTTCCGCAGAAGGGTGGAGCCTCCTGCCACACCCTTCCCCCCTATTGGAGGAAATGTTTCTGCACATCTCTTTCTCCACAAATCTGTCTAGATTATTCTGGCCTTTTGGAGAACTTTCACAAAGGGGCGGAGCCACAGAGACAGTCTCTCCCTCATTTCTCCAATCAGGGGAGAGGGTGCGCCCAGACAGAAGAACAAGAGGCAAGAGAAGAAGCACGAGCATGAGTGAGATAGAGCGCGAGACAGGTGAATGACAACAAAATCCGCTTGTGAAGAGAATAGGTCCTCGGAATTTGGTCAGAATCGAAAAGACCAAAACCAAAAATCGCTTTTGGTCCACATGCACAAGTCTAGCTATAGAAGCACTGAAAAATCTCCCTTATTCCAAAACTTGTGCTTTGATATGACACAGGATAACACATTGGCCACAGGCGAATGTAATAATATATCACCATAAAGTGACTGTCACATGTAGCTGCAGAATTTGTCACGGTCAAGTAGTTAGCCTGTACAGAATTAGGAACACTTACCAGCATACCACCGGCAAAAAGTGAAAACTTTGTTGAGTTTGAATGAAGACAGATCTGATGTTCTCCGGGTGTGTGAGAGGTGAAGGTGAAACGTCCATCCGATCCATATTGCCGAGAAAGAATAACCTAATTATAGAAGATACATAGTTGTTTATTTTGTTCTATAAAATGTAATTAAAATGCCCCTCAATTGTTGAAAACATATGTTTTACCTTATCATCTGGATCCTTTACTTCAACAAACATTCCAAGCCCAGGTGTCGCTGGTAGGTACTCCTCATTTTGTTTGTCATATATCTGGGTGCGGTAATTCCCTGAAAAATCAGATACACTTGCATTTTTTTTTCCGCATGACTCTTAATTTAAGAAAACCCTTTTTTTTAGTATCTAAGCCATAAATAAAAATACTGCATGAAACTCAAATCATCCACACGCCTCTCTACGGGCCAAACTGTAGCATCCTGAAACAATTGTAGGCGAGCTGCCACATCGATAAGATCAGCAGCTCAGGTAACAACTGACCACGTCATTCATATATTTGCAGATATTAGATGTGCCCTATAAAGAATCCAGTCTGACGTGATCATATCGTTTAAACCACCGTTTCGTTTAACTAATCCACAAACTGGAAACAGCTATTTGTTTTTGCCCAAGCGTTTTCTGAGCACTATCTTACAAAGTGTCTTGCTGTGAAACTTCCTAACAGTCACAAGTACACCGTATTATCGTGATACGCAATGTTGAGCCTCATCAGATTAAGCTTAATCTAATCACTATACTGTATTCATTCTGCATGGCCAGATGCTCAAAATACAGCCAGTGGTAAAACACAATATAAACCCTTCATAGAGCAATGCCTGGTGTTAATACTATATAAATTACTTAACATTGTACAGCGAGGAAACCTGTTAATTAAAAAATCCAGTTGTTAGTTAGCGCTGTAGAATAAGCCATTAGCTTATTGGCTGGACTGTTCACAAGACGCCTGTACACAATGATAGATCGTTACCCAAAGAGGCATCCATACAATCTATAAAACATACAAGCATCCGATACGAAATAAACCGGGGTGATGAAACCATTTACTGGGCTAACATATGCCATTTATTAACCTGGAACATACCGCACATTAGAGCATGGGCGGCTAATCATGCCTCAAGCTTATCCCATGAGCCACCGGCTTTAACTTGTTATGTGCTATGGGGGTAACTGGTTTATTTTAAAAGTTCTGCCTCAAAAGCAAAGTTTTATATATCACCCGGCAATAAAGTTTACATGCTAATGCATTATAAAATAGCAACCCTTTAACTGCCGGTAAACTGTAGTTTACCTCCCCTGCCCCTTCTCCATAATGTATTAACCTCCCACTCCCTTACTCCCCCACTGCATGCCCTTTTCTACGTCATATCACACACATGTCCTCACCTATCACCATGGTCTCATCGGGGATCTCCTCTATAAAGCATTTTTTCTCAGTCTCCCCGATATGGAAATAGAGAGAGGACACAGGGCCAAAAACTACACAGAGAAACAGGAGCAGCCGAGTCGCCGCCATAATCACACAGCCGGAAGTGAACGGCATATAAGAAAAGAGATCGCCGGCTGCCACGTCCTCTGACTCGACCAATCAGAGGAAAGCGAGTAGAGGCTTCCGGGAAATGTAGTTTTTGACAGGTGTATGGGGGAGTGTAATAGAGCACCGCCAAGTGGTGAAACCACCGTACTGCAACGCGGCAAGCACTGAGAGAGATGCAGTCTTGCTACATAGTCGTTGTTACCGGCCTACGGTGGAACATTTATCCCAGTAACGGATAACGACACATTATTTTTAGAATAAAATAATCTCAGGGGAAAAGAGATAAAAGACCTCTTTGGAGAGGATCATGCCCCCCTTTTTATTATCCCCCCTCATCTCATATGCAAGCAAAACATCAAAACATGAATAAAATAAAAGACCAAAAACAAAACTCTGCCTGTATTAGATAGCAGCAGAACTAACCGTATTGTCTCCTGATGTGCAACCCACACGCTGCAGCTGAAGATAAATTGCATACTTCCGTTACAAATTAGTGGGTGACTCCGCTTTTGGTAAATAAGCTCTATTTTCAGTATGTTTTCTTTTTCCATCCCAGTGGCATAAAACATCTGCTACAGCACCCTCTTGGTGGTCTCACTGGGGAGATATGTTTGCAGAAGAGTTGCAGTTTCAGCTTACAGATTTTAGTGAGCTTCTGCTGTAAGAGGCGGTTGGTTGGCTTGAATAATGCTAGGGAAAGGGACATTCCAACTACCTTGTGCACTTTAATGTTTAGCATAGCTAAGTGTCACATTTCAATTAAAGCAAGACCTGCCACCCCGCCACCCCCCAAAAATCCAGTAGCATCATTCTAGTGCAGGTTCCTGTGTAACTTTGTTTTCTTTCCCCTGCTGACAATACATGGAGACATCCATCAGTACTCCCACAGATGCAGTTGCACCGTGTCCCAGCTCCGTAGAACACAGGAGATGCTTTTAGCTAAAGCCACCAACTCGAACTGGAGATGGGTAAGACCACCTAAAGGCAGGAGAGTATGAGGGCATGGGCAAGAGCCTGGGTGGAATCTTGTGTTAGGAAGGAACAAATGCGGGCAATGTTTTTAAGAGGGAGATGGCAGTTTTTTTGAGACAGACTGAATGTAGGTCAGGGTCAAGAGTGATACCAAGGCAGTGAGGATGAGGGACCGGGATATGATTGCACCATTAACATTAAGGGAAACTAATGAGGGAATCTTGGCATTGGAGGGAAGGAATAGGAGTTCAGTTTTTAGAAATTGCATTTTAGGAAACATGCAGATATCAAGGTAGAGCCAGAGGCAAGGCAGTTAGTTAAGCTAGCCTTTTGGCTCCTGAGAGGGGAACTGAAAGATCCGGCCTTCTCTCTTCCCTTATATCCTCATGTTGGCGCAGAAGATCGAGGACATGGATCCACTGCAGCAAGAAGCACCAGAAACCGAATTGCATCAAAGTCATAGAACAGAACTAGAGCAATTACAGCCCAGTATGTTCTGAAACATATTTCTCATCTTATCAGCATGTGCTGTAACCTGTTTGTGCCAAAGACGCACTGACCTAATCAGCAGGTCATATGACAGAGCACTAAAGCACTGCGTATTGTTTCCCATATAGATGTGGGTGGGCTGGCCATGCTAAGCCCCAGGCAAGTATCAAAATAACGAATAAGGAGTTTCAGCTGACACAGGATAGAAGTCCTCCCCTTTTACAACATGGGCCAGATTCAGAAAAATCCCTGAAATGTATTTTTCCTCTTGGATGCTCCAAAATAAAACTAGACACATATTCAAGTTTTTCCACTTTTTTTTAATGACCAACCACCTCGGGTACAGCTGGGTATTCCATGATTTTACTTCAAGATCCTGCATATTCTTAGGAAAAAAAGTCTATTTTAGTCAGAGGCATAAAATAATTCCCAGATTTACAGGATACGTAGTGCAGGCCAGAACTAAAAAAATCATTTTTCCATCTTTGCGTTTTTGTAAACATAAAAAAGTCAGCAAGTCTGCAGTGGAAAGTCAGTTCTCCGAGACCATTTGTAGTCTCCGTTGACAGCATTCAGTGCAAAGCAGCTGTTATAATCCACAGGATCTCGCCACTGACTGCAGCAGATGACAGTCTGCCTAGAAGAATGCTTTTTAACAGACCAAGAAGCACATTTCACAGCCTCCCAGAAAATTATTAGCTATGAAATTATCTTTCTTGCCCAGGGAAAAAAAAAGAAAAAAAAAAAAAAAAGATGCAAATCGTCCAAAAAAAAAAAAAAATAGGAAAAGAGAAAAATATATATACTGTATTTGCTGCTATTCCATTTCGTTCCTTAAACCCTTTTACAGAACAAAAAGTATAAAATGATCTGAAATTAAATTCTTTTAACATACTTATGAAAACATTTATACAATCAGATATTTGTAATAAGATGGGGGGAAAAAAGTTCACATTTGGGCATTGGTAATGATAACTGTAGCAGCCATTTAATAAAATCTCTTGTTTCTTTCTTGTCGTTTCTGAAACACAACAGCTCCTACAACAGCGCACACAATAATTCCCAGGAGAGCAGCAAGCAGCAGGAGAAAGACCTTCCAGCCCGTCAGGGGGCTACCTCGGAAATTTCCAGTCGGGTCATCGACATTATCTGGGAGGGGGACAAGAGCAAAGCTTGCATCAGTAATATGCTGGCAAAAGTAGCAAATCAAACACACAACCCTACAGGTTTGTTTTCTATCAGTAGGCAAAAATTTTACTTAATATGAACCTTGAGGTTTATTCAATAAGGTGGCAGTTACCAGGAGAGTTTGCAGGTCAACTCTAATCTCAACTGCCCTAATTCACTAATGCATTATTGTGTAAATAAATTCACATTTAAAAAAAGTCACTCATTTAAATATGCTTTATAAGCCATCCAGTCTATTCTTGGAGCAGATCCTCACTTGAATTAGTCCTCTTTAGTGAATAAGGCCCCATAAGTTTCTTTTCCTGTGGGTGTTGTAAGGGTTGAGGAGTAGTTAAAGGGCAAAGTAGCTATTAAACTAGTTGAGATAAATAACCTTGTGGCATCAATGGAAACATGCTGGTAAGTTCACATGAGTTCTTGCACTCAAAGGATACGACCTAGCAACTCTCTTCTGACACGTTTCCATTCCAAGATCATTCAGATCACAGTTGAGCAACATTTTACCCCACAATACACACTTAAAAAATGAGTATCACGGAGGATGACTGCCTCACTGATACAAACGATACCTCTAAGGTGCTTTAAAATGAAAGCAACACCACCTCCGGTCCTCCACAATCCATTACCTCTCTCTAACATGGTTAATGCGCCTCAAATTGGATGTTTGTATCAAACCATTGTCTTTATCATAAAAAGGTAACAGCATATACTTGCCTTTGGGAGACTTTAGCAGACTCACACTAGGCTCTATTTTAGTCCAGTCAATATTCTCATCATCTGGTGAATGATCGACCATCAACTGGTAAAGCTTCATTGAGATAATGTCGTGATTATCTACAAACAAAAAAAAGCCTTAAGAGACAAATCGGTACCAGGGAGAAAACACAGAGCAGAGTAAGGATTAACAGTGGAAACAAAACACTCAAAATCACTCAACCTGATAAGTCTCCTGTTGCAGCAGATGCTCCAAAGTAATAGCTGGTGGGCAGCCGGACACCAGAAATGTCAACACAATTCTTCCATTCATTCTTATCTTCAATGTCAGTCATCACCTTCGGGGAATTGAGATCAATTAGCCCAGAGGGAAATGGAATATGTCCCTTTGGTTAAGTACATAAACCAATTAGTCTCCAGCGACAGAAAGCCACCCTCCTTACCGTAAGACGTCCCTTGGAATAACGTATTGCTACGAAGGTGTCATGGTCCTTATTTCGAATATCGACTGTACAGCCTGCCAGCTCTGTAGCACGACCATCTTTGCTGTGGTCATACTCTGCGGAGCCATTGTTCACCATGACAGAGATGTAAGGGAAGACTCGCTGTAGAATTAAAAGTATTTATGGAGAGAGACTTAGAAGGTTTAGACAATTACCAATATACAGAAATCCTGCAAATAGAAAAATTTCAATTAAAAGGCAAAGTGCACTCAAGACATTTTACACTGCCAGGGGAAAGTAAAAACATGTTCTTTTACACTGATGCTCTAAAAGACTCTAGAAGCACTTTGTATGTGCATTATGAAGCATTAGGAGGATTGGCTTATTGCTGAGATCTCTATAGATAAAACTAATTTGTGGAGGAACTAGGCAATGATATTACCCTAGAGTAATAACATTTACACTAGAAACATTTTTATCATGCAAATAAGTAATGGAATTCCAACATTGGCAAGACCAACCTCTGTCGTTTCATCATTGGGATACGTATCCACAAACACAGCCAGACCATGAAACTTATCTCTGTTCCCAAACACAGGACCTTGGGGAAACATGGGTATTCATTAGCAACATAAGAAAAGATTAACATAAGGAAACTATTCCAAGCAAGCAACTAGTGGCAACTCACCCGGCTCCAGACGTTCCTTGGCATACCACAAAGCAAAGCCATCTCCATGGAGGTTCTTTTTGCCCGAACCATGAACATGAAACTGAACATGCAGCTCCCAATCCTTTAGGAAGCAAGGCTGGAGAACGGAAAATGGTAAGACTAAAATAGACCCTTACATTCACTTCTGCCAGGTCATGTGTACAGAAAACACTTACCATTCTATTCCAGATCGAGCCCTCCTTGCTTCTCTCATCTGGCGTCAACCGCACATATTGACTTGTCAGCATTGTGCTTCCGCTGAAGTCCCATAGGGACATTGAACTGGAACCCACACCTGTGACGCCATCAACACAATCCAAGTTATTGTTAACTGGATCACGTATAGTACTTTCAAATATATATATTTTTATTATAACATTTAGCAATGCTGTGTTTCTTAAACTGTGTGCAGGTATACCTAGAGGAATTGATGCCGTTTTGAATGGAAAAGGCGGTCACACCAAATATTAATTTAGATTCTTCTTCTGTTCACTCTGCATTTTGTTTCATGACAAATAAACCAATTAACACGTCTGCTTTCAAAAGCATTTTATATTTTACAGCATGATTTACACACCTGCCTAAAACTTTTACAAAGCACTGTATAAACACTAATAAAAACATGGAGAAGCAGCAGGAAACATGCATGAACGGCAGAATCAAACAGATTAACACAAAACAGAGCATATTCTACATCAAGTAGGGAATATGCACCTTTTTTAGAATTGTCATGGCCAAGCTGGTGGATGTTTTTGCCCAATGATTACAACATACTATTTGGAAAAGGCCCACGTTCCGCCTTATGCTTAAACAGGAGGTATTCTTAAATAAACAATTTCTCAATTTTCTAGTCCATAAATATACCCTTTGTGCCAAGGAATCTTTTTCTAGATGTTAATCATACAAAGTGTTCAGACTGGCAACGCGTATCAATTTTATTCTGCATAAAAAAAACTGACAACGGCTTCACTGCACACAGATTCTATTACCACAAATAAAGCAATGGGATAACGTATTAATAATGTCCGTTTAAGAGCAGCACGGACAAAGCAGTGAAATGTTTATCTCATCTTAATTCACCTCTTGTAGCTGGTAACCAAACCCCCATAGGCGTAAGTGTGCATGCTTTTGTGTGTGTGTGTGTGTGTGTGTGCGTGTACTTAAATTGTGTAACTCTAAAAATGTACCCTACACATTGCTGCAGAAGGTAAGGCTGTAGTGAAAGATTGTTTGTGTCCTACATACATCCGGCACTTTTTAAAGGACCCTTACACACAAGAAAGTTAGAGAAGTAGTTGTGCCGATGAGAATATACCTTTTGATCAAAGCCAAGAGACAACAGCAACCATGCAGGTGCATCAAAAATGCACACCACCTGGTGGCGACTAAAGAGGCGACTTAACAGCCTTTACTTTTATAAAAGCACCTGGGTTTGCTGTATAATTAAACCTTCACAGAACTGACACCAGGCCCACACCAAGCAGCAACATCTGAAAAGAGCTTAGTTATCCCGGCACGCTCGGGGAAGATACCTAGTAAGTCGCAATAGTTTGAAAGGGAAGAGGAGCCTTGGTGAAACTATCGGGCGAACCCATATATTTGGCACATATTAAGAACCCTCACCTTGGTAAGGCTTGATGAGAGAGTGCTCCCGCTTCAAGTGCTCGCTATTCCCATCTGTCAAGTCTGCAACAGACCCAGTGTCTAGTATAAACAGCGGAAGTAAAAAGAGAGAAAGCCCACGGTGACACAACGCCGCCATCTTTCCCAGGGACTCGCCGGACACAGGGTCCCGCTTCCTGAAACGTCACTTCCGCGTCTCATATCGCCAGTGCGCGTTAACAGTATGTATTGGTTTAGTGTGTGGATAACACAGGCGGCTATACCGTAGTGGGAGCTAACGACAAATATGGACGCGGAGAACGCGACAGCTCTTTTTGCACAAGGACAGACCACGTAGGTGTAAACACGTCAATCCATGTGAGAAAACATTGCCCTCATCTAATATGGCCGACCTTAGTTCAGTAGTTTAGCAACAGATGTCACGTGACGTTTCAGACACTGTCCAATCAGTGATATGCAAGTAAGCACTTTTATCCAATGGAAATGCGAACGCTGTAGGTGTTAGGTTGGCTTCTGGATCGGTGTTTCAGAGTCTTTATCATTCTCTACTTGTGTACGTTATGCCGTTTCGAGTAGTTTACCTGATAATTTTTTTTTTTTAAATGTATTCTCTACTATATGGAGGGATTTCTGAAACACCATTTGAGTTTAGGAGGTGATCTTGAATCTCCTCCTAAGCTCTGTTAAAGCAGGTATGGCACACATTGCCGCTCTGGGGAATGATAAAATGGGGCTCCTACGCAGTTTTCGGTGTTGCTGAATGCCTCAATATCGAAGCGTTACAACAACAGCATTGTGATCTTTGATCGCTTTCTAAACCCGTTTAACCACATGACGTGCCAGACACGTCAGTTGTCGTCAAGGGGTTAATCTTGAGCAGACCTTGTCTCAATCTGGGCTCTATTTGCTTCACTGCACAAATTATTGGTAGCTTCTCACTTGTGTGCAACAAATTTTCAACCGGTAGCGTGGCCGAGCGGTCTAAGGCGCTGGATTTAGGCTCCAGTCTCTCTGGAGGCGTGGGTTCGAATCCCACCGCTGCCATGTTTTCTTAATGTAGACAAATGTGATTAGAAATACTTGCTTGTACCTTAGCTCTTTGTTAATAACTAATTGTCACCTTGCATTCTGTCAGCCTGGGAAATAAGAACAGTAGCAAGTCTCTTATCTTGCAAAGTGTTACGGAAAGATACTTTTAAGCCTATCTGAAGTTATTCTACGTTACCAAGCTCTAACTCCAGTCAGCTTCTGCTGCAGGAAGAGCTTGGTTGGCCCAGTATAATGTATAGCAAAATCAGTGTTATTTCTTCAAAGTCCCCTAACCCATTCAGTCTTGCATTACTCAGGGCCAGCTTTGCCCTTCCTGCTGGTGAAATGGTCCACTTCATGATGAATAGTGAAGTGAGGGAGTTGAAACTACAACTCTTCTTTTAGTGAGTAAACCCCCTTGGAGGGTGGTGCAACCTTCACTGTGAGTTGGTAGCGTGGCCGAGCGGTCTAAGGCGCTGGATTAAGGCTCCAGTCTCTTCGGAGGCGTGGGTTCAAATCCCACCGCTGCCATACTTTTCCCTGTTTGTCATTTGTTCCCGAAATGCACTCAGCAATACAATGTTCTTTCCCACAAACTAACGATATGCTCCTTGTAATAAATATAAGTCAACTATTAATCTCCATGGACAACAGCTGGCTCCCAACACAATGGGATTCCTCTTGAGTAAACCAGTTTCAAGGAATTACACTAGTGGCGAAACCCAAATGTCCAGGAACTCACAATACATCAAAGAGCTATCTCTCTACCAGGTGGGAACAATAAACAGGAGATACAATCTACAATCTCCTACAACAAAAGGACTGCAGGAGATAGTATCTGGGCTGGAGACAAGCATGTGTTTGTCCTACAACAAAAGGAGACAATATCAACATTCCAGAGACCCACCCTGAATTGGCCCTGAGGACCATCAACTTCACTGTGGGGGCAATCTAACTTCATGGACAAGAGCGGTCTCTACAGGCAGCTGGTGCAGGTACAAGATTGTGCCTTCCTAAGGATGAGTGGACACAAACTCAGAAGATGATTGGCTGGGAGTGTTTGGGCATGGTGGCTATAAAGGTGTGAGCAACAAAGACAGAGGGAGAGAACCAGAAAGAAAAAGAGAGAGAACCAGAAAGAAAGAAGGAAGGATAACATCAAGGTGACAGGGACATCCCACCCTTACATGCACACATAGAGTCATTAGCATAGTGTAGTTAGAGTCATAGAGCCTTGTATTTCAGACGCTTCTCTATATACTCATATATATGTATTTGTTATGTTAATAAACCCATTGTTTTAAGCCACTGGTGTAAGTGGAGTTTCATACGACGAGGAATCGGTAGTAGTTAAAGGAAAGCCAGACGGGTGAAGGTTATATATCCCGGGATTTAAAGGGGCTTTTCTACATTGGCGAAGCCAGGCAGGTTAACGTTCCAGTAAAATTTTTGAAGACATTCCTCGGTTGGCCCAGGACTACGTCGTGAGCATTTTGGAGGGCGGAATTCGTATGAGAACGGAGAGATTCGGTATCGTGAGTATATAAGATGGAAGCTGTTAATAATTTTGTGGATAAGTCAACTGTTGAATATGTATGTAATGATAGGTTAAATGCTTTACAGTTGTTAAATGATTTACTGTTACAGTTTGAAAAGGCTAATAATAAGATAGGAAAATTTGTAATAGATAAGAAAAAGAAGTATGCGGCTAATTTAGCTCAACTTGTTTTGCAGTATAAGTGTGCATTAGAAAGGATGGAAGGAAAGGTCATGCCCAATACCAATGTACAAATGATGCCTGTAAATGTCTCTGTTGTTGGGGTAGATGGTTGTCCTACATGCCAATTAAGTAGAGAGGATGTAGAAATGTTGGGGGAACAGTTTGTACAAAGGGGACACATTATAGCAACACTAACTCAGAAACTAGAAGAGGAACGCTCTAGGCACAATACACATTTTCCTGTTTATACTGCAACAGGAGGTGAGGAAGCACAGTGTCACAATCCACCAAATACAACAGGTCACGATACAGTGCAAAGTTCGCTATTTACTAGATCTGAGACAACCACAAGCACGTTGCCACGAGCACATAAGTTCACAACATTTACTTCTTTTGCAGAGGACCCTCATAAGAAATATGCTCGTGAAATTAAAACCCTTATAACACCTTTTAATTCAAGTGGTCACATGGTAGACAATTTAGTTACATTTGAACAGTTTGTTACCCAGTATAGCCTTGATGACCACACTGCCTGCCAACTGCTTAAAATTTGGTTGCCTCCATATTACAGTAATTCATTAGAACTCCAACAGCAGTATGGCTCTTGGGCTAACAAGGAGGAGCGCAGTAATCAGATTATGGCCCTTACAAATGTAGATACTGCGGACACATCCTTCTTAGATAGTATTTTGCCCCAGCCCAATGAAGACCCTTTTGCATTTTGCACCAGATTTCATGAGGTGTATTGCAAGGTTCATAACAAAACAGGTTTGCAAATAGGAGACCCAATAATGTTACGTATACTAGCAGGAAAATATAAGGGTATGGATTCCACTAACCGTAACTTATTAGCTACAGCTCGTAATTTTCATGAATTTCTAAGAATGTTACATGACTGGAGGAAGGATCATACACTTAAAACAAACTTCCAACACATTGCTTTAATAACAAAAAATGAAGGTAACAGTACACACCTAGATAAATTAAGAACAGGCCGCATATGTTTTTCATGTGGGAAAATTGGACATATTAAAAAACACTGTTGGCAACGCAGAAATAATTATCAGGAAAGAAGAGGTCAGGTACATGCAGGGGTATATCACAATACTGCCAGAAACAACGCATGGCATTCCACACGACATAATCCCTATACACAAGCAAGAGAGCATCTTAAACAGATTTCGGAAAAAGAAGGTTATAAGTCTTATCCCACCCAGGTTAGAACAGTAGAGGATGCAAAATCTTCCAGCCACGTAGTCAATGTGATTCCAACTGCACCTTTACTTGACCTTAGGGATGAGGGGTGTACTGTACTCTCACCATAGGGATGTCAGGCCCCTGTTAAAATGGAACCTATCTGCAAATTGCAGAAGGACCATAACAGTCGCCCTTGTGTTTCAGGTGTGGTCGGGGGCCATCACACAAATATACTACTGGACACAGGAGCTGCTGTTAGTCTAACATCGTTACCATTGCTTGTCTCACCATTAGCGCCACAAACTCACTTGATCGGATTAGGGGGAGCCCAAACAAGAGCAGTGTTAGCACCCTCTGTACCTATACAGCTGAATTCCTGGAGTGACGTATTTCCTATGTGGTGCACCTCACAGGGTGATGAAACTATCCTAGGAGTGGATATAATGCGCAAGGCAGGGATGCTTATTGATTTGTGTAACGGTATGTTATGGAAAGTCACACGTAATCGTAAACCAGTAATCTTGGATTATGAACACCTCTCCTCAATCCCAGCTATACACAGCGTGAAAGATGCACCTATACAATTCCCGTTAACAGATAAGGCAGTAGTTAAATCCTTAGTGCGCAAGTTTCCAGAAGTGTGGGCTCAAGGTAAGAATGATTGTGGAGTTCTCAAAGGAAGTGAAAGTTTGGTTCAAGGGCCTGACCCTCCCCCACACAGACAGTATAGGTTTCCAAGTGAAGCTATTGAGCCAGTAAGAGAAATATTGCAGAAAAATGAATGTAAAACAATATTTCATGCTGACACAATTAATGACTCTGTACATGTCTTTGTAGATGGTTCACGGTACTGGAAGAATGATGCATCGACTCAAGGCCAAATCCTTAATGCAAACAATTACTTGTATGCTGAATATCTTGGGACCCTGTCAGTGTTCGATAGTTATAAAGCCTGTATCAGAGGAATATTATGTATATACAGCATGCCAGAGCTGTTTAGGCTAAACTGGATATAGTATAACTACACTGGCAGACAGGGAATGCTGCATAAATTGGGTAAAATCCAAAGAATTCTTTAATCTTCAAGTAAATCGGTTCCAGACAGAGACTAATAACACCAATAGATTGTCCGTTAAGGGGTTAGCTAAGAATTACTTTGTTTGTAATGGACAAGTCAGGGAAATAATGCTGCAAGTAGAAGCCATGATCGACAGTGGAACCACACATCCAACTGTAATTGGGGACATCCTATTTGCATCTGGGGTAGGTGTTAGTGTTATAATCATACATATTCCCACCTACTCAGACACCACATTTCCTACTCCTCCACCTATGACACCCAGTACACATAAACAATGTGTGGCACCACAGGCAGTCAAGACACCCTTTCAACCAAAACTCACAGATAAAAGTCCAATATTTGTTGAGGTTTCTTGGTCTATGGTGACTTGGACCTTCTTTAGACGAAAATGGGATATTTCCAATTATTACCCTAAATGTGAGAAATTCACACAGACTGGTTCACAACTATATGGACAATGGGGTGTGCATAGGACCAAAAGAGGTGTTGTTGACACAGTTCTTGGAAGTATGGGCACAGGAATGGGATTTCTTAATGGGGTAGACATACAGACAATATATAGTAAGATCCAGGCTTTAGGATTTGACACAATAAAGGATCTAAATGCCCAATCACAGATAAATGATCTACTTCTCAAAATAAGTGAAAGGCATACTCAAACTATAGTAAATATAGATTCACATCTTGTAGAGGTGGTAAAGGAGTTAATTAACAGAGACATCAACACTACCTCAGATCTCTCACTGGGTTTGGCATGCACCCAGGCACAGAGTGAGTTGTCAACTAATTTTAAGATCTTGATGCAGACAATGTCAAACGGTCATGTACCTCTAATGTTTTCAAATGTTGAGTCTGGTTTAACAAAATTTGCTCTAGATAATATGAAGATATGGGTAAATGATTGGCATGGATGTAATGAAACCTTGTGCATAGCATCATCGCTCATTCCTGTATCAGGGGTTAAAACTGAGATTCAGAAACTAGTGTCTTTAGGAATCCCAGTATCCGACACACAAGCAATGTTTGGAAAACTAACATATGATTCCCTGGTATTTCAAAATGGGGAATGGGTACAAATGGATCTTTCTCTTTGTGGTCTACATCCCGTGACAAAAACATATGTCTGTACACCGGGACAGTATAGGGAGGTATACACTTCATGCTGGCATAATAATTCACTGTGTCAAGTAGGGGTTGAGACAGTCCCTACTTCTCAAATTGTGTCATACATGGGATACGGCAGGGTGTGTTACACGTTATTACGAAAGATCAATCAAGTTGAATGGGTTTCTTCTGATGGGTGCTGGGGTAATTACAACTTGTCTAGAGGACTCTATTGTGGGAATAATTTGACTATTTTAAACATTTCTGGCATTTTATTTAGGATTCCATTCATCAGTCGACATTCTGTTGAATACCTCCCTTCTATAAACATTTCGGTGATACCTCCTAATCTCAGGGATGCTACTATTCTATTTAAATGGAGTAAAGTATTAGAATCAGACATAGGCCTACTTAAAAAAATGAAAGAATCTGATGATCAAACTAAGGTGGTAATTCAACATCTCCAAGGGGAAATTGAACAACTTATTCCTCACATTGATTCTATTGCCACAAATAATCATTGGGATCATATTTTTGGACAATCATTTTCTAAAAGGAATTTTATGTATTATATGTTTCATCCTGTTGTTATTATTTTCATTTGTACTATTATATGTTTTATTGTGCAAATAATTCTTTGTAAATCACTGAAGCGCTTGACATCCAAGGCTAGACATACTATAAAAGAATTTAGATATTTACATTTAAGTTAGACTCTCTAAAAGATAACTACACTATGGTGCCACGGAAATCCAAACATACAAAACCACTAATCTGAAGAGGACCTGCATTATGGATTTTATTCTTGACCATTTTGAATGTTTTTTTCCAGCCACAGCAAACTGGGTTTACGTGTGTCATTCAGACACAAAGGGGGGAGATGTAATAAATATAAGTCAACTATTAATCTCCATGGACAACAGCTGGCTCCCAACACAATGGGATTCCTCTTGAGTAAACCAGTTTCAAGGAATTACA
The DNA here is from genome assembly GCF_027358695.1 of Spea bombifrons. Classification (NCBI taxonomy): domain Eukaryota; kingdom Metazoa; phylum Chordata; class Amphibia; order Anura; family Pelobatidae; genus Spea; species Spea bombifrons. The sequence goes on along the minus strand of NC_071090.1, from coordinate 37,833,980 downwards.
CTAGTGGCGAAACCCAAATGTCCAGGAACTCACAATACATCAAAGAGCTATCTCTCTACCAGGTGGGAACAATAAACAGGAGATACAATCTACAATCTCCTACAACAAAAGGACTGCAGGAGATAGTATCTGGGCTGGAGACAAGCATGTGTTTGTCCTACAACAAAAGGAGACAATATCAACATTCCAGAGACCCACCCTGAATTGGCCCTGAGGACCATCAACTTCACTGTGGGGGCAATCTAACTTCATGGACAAGAGCGGTCTCTACAGGCAGCTGGTGCAGGTACAAGATTGTGCCTTCCTAAGGATGAGTGGACACAAACTCAGAAGATGATTGGCTGGGAGTGTTTGGGCATGGTGGCTATAAAGGTGTGAGCAACAAAGACAGAGGGAGAGAACCAGAAAGAAAGAAGGAAGGATAACATCAAGGTGACAGGGACATCCCACCCTTACATGCACACATAGAGTCATTAGCATAGTGTAGTTAGAGTCATAGAGCCTTGTATTTCAGACGCTTCTCTATATACTCATATATATGTATTTGTTATGTTAATAAACCCATTGTTTTAAGCCACTGGTGTAAGTGGAGTTTCATACGACGAGGAATCGGTAGTAGTTAAAGGAAAGCCAGACGGGTGAAGGTTATATATCCCGGGATTTAAAGGGGCTTTTCTACACTCCTGAAGTCCACAACTGGAAAATAGCGTATTTGCTCGATTATAAGACGACCCCCCAAAATCTGAATATTAACTTACGAAAAAAAGAAAAAGCTTGAATATAAGACGACCCCAAAGGAAAAAAGTTTTACCAGTAAATGTTAATTCATGTAAACTATTTTTTTTAATAAAAGCTATGATTGAGAAAAATATTTTTTTTGTTTTTATTTCTTGTATTTTCCAACCTGTCCCCCAGTTACGCACATCTGCCCCCAGGCTTGCCACTCCAATATGGCACTGTGGCCCATGATATGCCTTTTAACCCTCTATATGCCACTGTGCCCCATGGTGTGCCTTTTGACCCCCTATGTGCCACTCTGCCTCCAGAAATGCCTTATACCCCTATATCCCATTCTGGCATTTAGGGGGTTAAAATGCATATTATGGGGCAGAGTGGCATATAGGGAGGTATAAGGCATTTCAGGAGGCAGAGTGGCATTAAGGGAGTTAAAAGGCATTGTATAGAGCACTGCCTCCAGAAATGCCTTATACCCCTATATGCCACTCTGGCATTTAGGGGGTTAAAAGGCATATTATGGGGCAGAGTGCCATATAGGGAGGTATAAGGCATTTCAGGAGGCAGAGTGCTCTATTAAATGCCCCCTTAACGCCACTCCAGAAATGCCCTATGCCCCCATTTAACACACACACACCCTATACCCCCATTTAACTAACACACACACACACACTCTCTCTCTCTCTCCCCTCTCACCCCTCTCTTACCGGTGCTTCCAGCCGGGGCAGCGGGTTGACGTAGCCTTCCGCTGCAGCCGGAAGGAGGTGGAGTTGGCACCGGTAAGTGTGTGTATGTTGGGGGGGGGGGGTGTGAGACAGGAGGATCCAGGTCCCCTGCAGCGGTGCGGGGGATCTGGATCTTAGTCTCCTAATCAGACCTCTATTTGAGGTCTGATTAGAAGACGACCCCGATTAGAAGACGAGGGGTATTTTTCAGAGCATTTGCTCTGAAAAAAACCTCGTCTTATAATCGAGCAAATACGGTACATTTTTTGTACCTTTTATGGCAATGGCTGTTTTAACATTTCTGCGGTGTTTGTGTTTAGCTGTGATTTTCTTCTCTTTTATTTAGTGTACCTACACAAATTATATAGTAGTTTTTTTCAGGACAAGAAGGGTTTTCTTTACATACCATTATTTTGATCATACTTTACTATATAAGAAAAATATAAAATATGGTGAAAATTTTTAAAAAAGGACTTAAAAAAAAAACCAAACTCTAATATATAGAGGGATTTCTGCAACACTGTTTGAGTTTAGGAGGTGATCTTTAATCTCCTCCTAAGCCCTATTGAAGCAGGTGGCCACCACCATATTTACTAAGGCACACATTGCCTCTCCGGGGAATGATAGATTGTAAACTCGTTTGAGCAGGGCCCTCCTCACCTGTTGTCTCTGTTAGTCAGTTTGTTATATTACATGCTACTTGTTATGTCCTGTCTACACATCGTACAGCGCTACGGAATTTGATGGCGCTATATAAAACAATAAATAATAATAATAAGATGGGGCTCCTATGCAGTTTTCGGTGTTGCTGAATGCCTCAATATCGAAGCGTTACAACAACAGCATTGTGATCTTTGATCGCTTTCTAAACCCGTTTAACCACATGACGTGCCAGACATGACAGTTGTCGTCAAGGGGTTAATCTTGAGCAGACCTTGTCTCAATCTGGGCTCTATTTGCTTCACTGCACAAATTATTGGTAGCTTCTCACTTGTGTGCGGTACATTTTCAACCGGTAGCGTGGCCAAGCGGTCTAAGACGCTGGATTTAGGCTCCAGTCTCTCTGGAGGCGTGGGTTCGAGTCCCACCGCTGCCATGTTTTCTTAATGTAGACAAATGTGATTAGAAATACTTGCTTGTACCTTAGCTCTTTGTTAATAACTAATTGTCACCTTGCATTCTGTCAGCCTGGGAAATAAGAGCAGTAGCAAGTCTCTTATCTTGCAAAGTGTTACGGAAAGATACTTTTAAGCCTATTTGAAGTTATTCTACGTTACCAAGCTCTAACTCCAGTCGGCTTCTGCTGCAGGAAGAGCTTGGTTGGCCCAGTATAATGTATAGCAGAATCAGTGTTATTTCTTCAGTCCCCTCACCCATTCAGTCTTGCATTACTCAGGGCCAGCTTTGCCCTTCCTGCTGGTGAAATGGTCCACTTCATGATGAATAGTGAAGTGAGGGAGTTGAAACTACAACTCTTCTTTTAGTGAGTAAACCCCCTTGGAGGGTGGTGCAACCTTCACTGTGAGTTGGTAGCATGGCCGAGCGGTCTAAGGCGCTGGATTAAGGCTCCAGTCTCTTCGGAGGCGTGGGTTCAAATCCCACCGCTGCCATAATTTTCCCTGTTTGTCATTTGTTCCCGAAATGCACTCAGCAATACAATGTTCTTTCCCACAAACTAACGATATGCTCCTGAAGTCCACAACTGGAAAATAGCGTATTTGCTCGATTATAAGACGACCCCCCAAAATCTGAATATTAACTTAGGAAAAAAAGAAAAAGCCTGAATATAAGATGACCCCAAAGGAAAAAAGTTTTACCAGTAAATGTTAATTCATGTAAACTATTTTTTTTAATAAAAGCTATGATTGAGAAAAATATTTTTTTTGTTTTTATTTCTTGTATTTTCCAACCTGTCCCCCAGTTACGCACATCTGCCCCCAGGCTTGCCACTCCAATATGGCACTGTGGCCCATGATATGCCTTTTAACCCTCTATATGCCACTGTGCCCCATGGTGTGCCTTTTGACCCCCTATGTGCCACTCTGCCTCCAGAAATGCCTTATACCCCTATATCCCATTCTGGCATTTAGGGGGTTAAAATGCATATTATGGGGCAGAGTGGCATATAGGGAGGTATAAGGCATTTCAGGAGGCAGAGTGGCATTAAGGGAGTTAAAAGGCATTGTATAGAGCACTGCCTCCAGAAATGCCTTATACCCCTATATGCCACTCTGGCATTTAGGGGGTTAAAAGGCATATTATGGGGCAGAGTGCCATATAGGGAGGTATAAGGCATTTCAGGAGGCAGAGTGCTCTATTAAATGCCCCCTTAACGCCACTCCAGAAATGCCCTATGCCCCCATTTAACACACACACACCCTATACCCCCATTTAACTAACACACACACACACACTCTCTCTCTCTCTCCCCTCTCTCCCCTCTCTTACCGGTGCTTCCAGCCGGGGCAGCGGGTTGACGTAGCCTTCTGCTGCAGCCGGAAGGAGGTGGAGTTGGCACCGGTAAGTGTGTGTATGTTGGGGGGGGGGGTGTGTGTGAGACAGGAGGATCCAGGTCCCCTGCAGCGGTGCGGGGGATCTGGATCTTAGTCTCCTAATCAGACCTCTATTTGAGGTCTGATTAGAAGACGACCCCGATTAGAAGACGAGGGGTATTTTTCAGAGCATTTGCTCTGAAAAAAACCTCGTCTTATAATCGAGCAAATACGGTACATTTTTTGTACCTTTTATGGCAATGGCTGTTTTAACATTTCTGCGGTGTTTGTGTTTAGCTGTGATTTTCTTCTCTTTTATTTAGTGTACCTACACAAATTATATAGTAGTTTTTTTCAGGACAAGAAGGGTTTTCTTTACATACCATTATTTTGATCATACTTTACTATATAAGAAAAATATAAAATATGGTGAAAATTTTTAAAAAAGGACTTAAAAAAAAAAACCAAACTCTAATATATAGAGGGATTTCTGCAACACTGTTTGAGTTTAGGAGGTGATCTTTAATCTCCTCCTAAGCCCTATTGAAGCAGGTGGCCACCACCATATTTACTAAGGCACACATTGCCTCTCCGGGGAATGATAGATTGTAAGCTCGTTTGAGCAGGGCCCTCCTCACCTGTTGTCTCTGTTAGTCAGTTTGTTATATTACATGCTACACATCGTACAGCGCTACGGAATTTGATGGCGCTATATAAAACAATAAATAATAATAATAAGATGGGGCTCCTACGCAGTTTTCGGTGTTGCTGAATGCCTCAATATCGAAGCGTTACAACAACAGCATTGTGATCTTTGATCGCTTTCTAAACCCGTTTAACCACATGACGTGCCAGACATGACAGTTGTCGTCAAGGGGTTAATCTTGAGCAGACCTTGTCTCAATCTGGGCTCTATTTGCTTCACTGCACAAATTATTGGTAGCTTCTCACTTGTGTGCGGTACATTTTCAACCGGTAGCGTGGCCAAGCGGTCTAAGGCGCTGGATTTGGGCTCCAGTCTCTCTGGAGGTGTGGGTTTGAGTCCCACCGCTGCCATGTTTTCTTAATGTAGACAAATGTGATTAGAAATACTTGCTTGTACCTTAGCTCTTTGTTAATAACTAATTGTCACCTTGCATTCTGTCAGCCTGGGAAATAAGAACAGTAGCAAGTCTCTTATCTTGCAAAGTGTTACGGAAAGATACTTTTAAGCCTATTTGAAGTTATTCTACGTTACCAAGCTCTAACTCCAGTCAGCTTCTGCTGCAGGAAGAGCTTGGTTGGCCCAGTATAATGTATAGCAAAATCAGTGTTATTTCTTCAAAGTCCCCTAACCCATTCAGTCTTGCATTACTCAGGGCCAGCTTTGCCCTTCCTGCTGGTGAAATGGTCCACTTTATGATGAATAGTGAAGTGAGGGAGTTGAAACTACAACTCTTCCTTTAGTGAGTAAACCCCCTTGGAGGGTGGCGCAACCTTCACTGTGAGTTGGTAGCGTGGCCGAGCGGTCTAAGGCGCTGGGTTAAGGCTCCAGTCACTTCGGAGGCGTGGGTTCAAATCCCACCGCTGCCATACTTTTCCCTGTTTGTCATTTGTTCCCGAAATGCACTCAGCAACACAATGTTCTTTCCCACAAACTAACGATATGCTTCTGAAGTCCACAACTGGAAAATACATTTTTTTGTACCTTTTTTGGCAATGGCTGTTTTAACATTTCTGCGGTGTTTGTGTTTAGCTGTGATTTTCTTCTCTTTTATTTAGTGTACCTACACAAATTATATAGTAGTTTTTTTCAGGACAAGAAGGGTTTTCTTTACATACCATTATTTTGATCATACTTTACTATATAAGAAAAATATAAAATATGGTGAAAATTTTTAAAAAAGGACTTTAAAAAAAACCCCAAACTCTAATATATAGAGGGATTTCTGCAACACTGTTTGAGTTTAGGAGGTGATCTTTAATCTCCTCCTAAGCCCTATTGAAGCAGGTGGCCACCACCATATTTACTAAGGCACGCATTGCCTCTCCGGGGAATGATAGATTGTAAGCTCGTTTGAGCAGGGCCCTCCTCACCTGTTGTCTCTGTTAGTCAGTTTGTTATACTACATGCTACTTGTTATGTCCTGTCTACCCATTGTACAGCGCTACGGAATTTGATGGCGCTATATAAAACAATAAATAATAATAATAAGATGGGGCTCCTACGCAGTTTTCGGTGTTGCTGAATGCCATTGTGATCTTTGATCGCTTTCTAAACCCGTTTAACCACATGACGTGCTAGACACGTCAGTTGTCGTCAAGGGGTTAATCTTGAGCAGACCTTGTCTCAATCTGGGCTCTATTTGCTTCACTGCACAAATTATTGGTAGCTTCTCACTTGTGTGCAGCAAATTTTCAACTGGTAGCATGGCTGAGCGGTCTAAGGCGCTGGATTTAGGCTCCAGTCTCTCTGGAGGTGTGGGTTCGAATCCCACCGCTGCCATGTTTTCTTAATGTAGACAAATGTGATTAGAAATACTTGCTTGTACCTTAGCTCTTTGTTAATAACTAATTGTCACCTTGCATTCTGTCAGCCTGGGAAATAAGAGCAGTAGCAAGTCTCTTATCTTGCAAAGTGTTACGGAAAGATACTTTTAAGTCTATTTGAAGTTATTCTACGTTACCAAGCTCTAACTCCAGTCGGCTTCTGCTGCAGGAAGAGCTTGGTTGGCCCAGTATAATGTATAGCAGAATCAGTGTTATTTCTTCAGTCCCCTCACCCATTCAGTCTTGCATTACTCAGGGCCAGCTTTGCCCTTCCTGCTGGTGAAATGGTCCACTTCATGATGAATAGTGAAGTGAGGGAGTTGAAACTACAACTCTTCTTTTAGTGAGTAAACCCCCTTGGAGGGTGGTGCAACCTTCACTGTGAGTTGGTAGCGTGGCCGAGCGGTCTGAGGCGCTGGATTAAGGCTCCAGTCACTTCGGAGGCGTGGGTTCAAATCCCACCGCTGCCATACTTTTCCCTGTTTGTCATTTGTTCCCGAAATGCACTCAGCAATACAATGTTCTTTCCCACAAACTAACGATATGCTCCTGAAGTCCACAACTGGAAAATAGCGTATTTGCTCGATTATAAGACGACCCCCCAATATCTGAATATTAACTTAGGAAAAAAAGAAAAAGCCTGAATATAAGACGACCCCAAAGGAAAAAAGTTTTACCAGTAAATGTTAATTCATGTAAACTATTTTTTTTAATAAAAGCTATGATTGAGAAAAATATTTTTTTTGTTTTTATTTCTTGTATTTTCCAACCTGTCCCCCAGTTACGCACATCTGCCCCCAGGCTTGCCACTCCAATATGGCACTGTGGCCCATGATATGCCTTTTAACCCTCTATATGCCACTGTGCCCCATGGTGTGCCTTTTGACCCCCTATGTGCCACTCTGCCTCCAGAAATGCCTTATACCCCTATATCCCATTCTGGCATTTAGGGGGTTAAAATGCATATTATGGGGCAGAGTGGCATATAGGGAGGTATAAGGCATTTCAGGAGGCAGAGTGGCATTAAGGGAGTTAAAAGGCATTGTATAGAGCACTGCCTCCAGAAATGCCTTATACCCCTATATGCCACTCTGGCATTTAGGGGGTTAAAAGGCATATTATGGGGCAGAGTGCCATATAGGGAGGTATAAGGCATTTCAGGAGGCAGAGTGCTCTATTAAATGCCCCCTTAACGCCACTCCAGAAATGCCCTATGCCCCCATTTAACACACACACACCCTATACCCCCATTTAACTAACACACACACACACACTCTCTCTCTCTCTCCCCTCTCACCCCTCTCTTACCGGTGCTTCCAGCCGGGGCAGCGGGTTGACGTAGCCTTCCGCTGCAGCCGGAAGGAGGTGGAGTTGGCACCGGTAAGTGTGTGTATGTTGGGGGGGGGTGTGTGAGACAGGAGGATCCAGGTCCCCTGCAGCGGTGCGGGGGATCTGGATCTTAGTCTCCTAATCAGACCTCTATTTGAGGTCTGATTAGAAGACGACCCCGATTAGAAGACGAGGGGTATTTTTCAGAGCATTTGCTCTGAAAAAAACCTCGTCTTATAATCGAGCAAATACGGTACATTTTTTGTACCTTTTATGGCAATGGCTGTTTTAACATTTCTGCGGTGTTTGTGTTTAGCTGTGATTTTCTTCTCTTTTATTTAGTGTACCTACACAAATTATATAGTAGTTTTTTTCAGGACAAGAAGGGTTTTCTTTACATACCATTATTTTGATCATACTTTACTATATAAGAAAAATATAAAATATGGTGAAAATTTTTAAAAAAGGACTTTAAAAAAAACCCCAAACTCTAATATATAGAGGGATTTCTGCAACACTGTTTGAGTTTAGGAGGTGATCTTTAATCTCCTCCTAAGCCCTATTGAAGCAGGTGGCCACCACCATATTTACTAAGGCACGCATTGCCTCTCCGGGGAATGATAGATTGTAAGCTCGTTTGAGCAGGGCCCTCCTCACCTGTTGTCTCTGTTAGTCAGTTTGTTATACTACATGCTACTTGTTATGTCCTGTCTACCCATTGTACAGCGCTACGGAATTTGATGGCGCTATAAAAAACAATAAATAATAATAATAAGATGGGGCTCCTACGCAGTTTTCGGTGTTGCTGAATGCCATTGTGATCTTTGATCGCTTTCTAAACCCGTTTAACCACATGACGTGCTAGACACGTCAGTTGTCGTCAAGGGGTTAATCTTGAGCAGACCTTGTCTCAATCTGGGCTCTATTTGCTTCACTGCACAAATTATTGGTAGCTTCTCACTTGTGTGCAGCAAATTTTCAACTGGTAGCATGGCCGAGCGGTCTAAGGCGCTGGATTTAGGCTCCAGTCTCTCTGGAGGCGTGGGTTCGAATCCCACCGCTGCCATGTTTTCTTAATGTAGACAAATGTGATTAGAAATACTTGCTTGTACCTTAGCTCTTTGTTAATAACTAATTGTCACCTTGCATTCTGTCAGCCTGGGAAATAAGAGCAGTAGCAAGTCTCTTATCTTGCAAAGTGTTACGGAAAGATACTTTTAAGCCTATTTGAAGTTATTCTACGTTACCAAGCTCTAACTCCAGTCGGCTTCTGCTGCAGGAAGAGCTTGGTTGGCCCAGTATAATGTATAGCAAAATCAGTGTTATTTCTTCAGTCCCCTCACCCATTCAGTCTTGCATTACTCAGGGCCAGCTTTGCCCTTCCTGCTGGTGAAATGGTCCACTTCATGATGAATAGTGAAGTGAGGGAGTTGAAACTACAACTCTTCCTTTAGTGAGTAAACCCCCTTGGAGGGTGGTGCAATTCACTGTGAGTTGGTAGCGTGGCCGAGCGGTCTAAGGCGCTGGATTAAGGCTCCAGTCTCTGCGGAGGCGTGGGTTCAAATCCCACCGCTGCCATACTTTTCCCTGTTTGTCATTTGTTCCCGAAATGCACTCAGCAATACAATGTTCTTTCCCACAAACTAACGATATGCTCCTGAAGTCCACAACTGGAAAATAGCGTATTTGCTCGATTATAAGACGACCCCCCAAAATCTGAATATTAACTTAGGAAAAAAAGAAAAAGCCTGAATATAAGACGACCCCAAAGGAAAAAAGTTTTACCAGTAAATGTTAATTCATGTAAACTATTTTTTTTAATAAAAGCTATGATTGAGAAAAATATTTTTTTTGTTTTTATGTCTTGTATTTTCCAACCTGTCCCCCAGTTACGCACATCTGCCCCCAGGCTTGCCACTCCAATATGGCACTGTGGCCCATGATATGCCTTTTAACCCTCTATATGCCACTGTGCCCCATGGTGTGCCTTTTGACCCCCTATGTGCCACTCTGCCTCCAGAAATGCCTTATACCCCTATATCCCATTCTGGCATTTAGGGGGTTAAAATGCATATTATGGGGCAGAGTGGCATATAGGGAGGTATAAGGCATTTCAGGAGGCAGAGTGGCATTAAGGGAGTTAAAAGGCATTGTATAGAGCACTGCCTCCAGAAATGCCTTATACCCCTATATGCCACTCTGGCATTTAGGGGGTTAAAAGGCATATTATGGGGCAGAGTGCCATATAGGGAGGTATAAGGCATTTCAGGAGGCAGAGTGCTCTATTAAATGCCCCCTTAACGCCACTCCAGAAATGCCCTATGCCCCCATTTAACACACACACACACCCTATACCCCCATTTAACTAACACACACACACACACTCTCTCTCTCTCTCCCCTCTCTCCCCTCTCTTACCGGTGCTTCCAGCCGGGGCAGCGGGTTGACGTAGCCTTCCGCTGCAGCCGGAAGGAGGTGGAGTTGGCACCGGTAAGTGTGTGTATGTTGGGGGGGGGGGTGTGTGTGAGACAGGAGGATCCAGGTCCCCTGCAGCGGTGCGGGGGATCTGGATCTTAGTCTCCTAATCAGACCTCTATTTGAGGTCTGATTAGAAGACGACCCCGATTAGAAGACGAGGGGTATTTTTCAGAGCATTTGCTCTGAAAAAAACCTCGTCTTATAATCGAGCAAATACGGTACATTTTTTGTACCTTTTATGGCAATGGCTGTTTTAACATTTCTGCGGTGTTTGTGTTTAGCTGTGATTTTCTTCTCTTTTATTTAGTGTACCTACACAAATTATATAGTAGTTTTTTTCAGGACAAGAAGGGTTTTCTTTACATACCATTATTTTGATCATACTTTACTATATAAGAAAAATATAAAATATGGTGAAAATTTTTAAAAAAGGACTTAAAAAAAAAAATCAAACTCTAATATATAGAGGGATTTCTGCAACACTGTTTGAGTTTAGGAGGTGATCTTTAATCTCCTCCTAAGCCCTATTGAAGCAGGTGGCCACCACCATATTTACTAAGGCACACATTGCCTCTCCGGGGAATGATAGATTGTAAGCTCGTTTGAGCAGGGCCCTCCTCACCTGTTGTCTCTGTTAGTCAGTTTGTTATATTACATGCTACTTGTTATGTCCTGTCTACACATCGTACAGCGCTACGGAATTTGATGGCGCTATATAAAACAATAAATAATAATAATAAGATGGGGCTCCTACGCAGTTTTCGGTGTTGCTGAATGCCTCAATATCGAAGCGTTACAACAACAGCATTGTGATCTTTGATCGCTTTCTAAACCCGTTTAACCACATGACGTGCCAGACACGACAGTTGTCGTCAAGGGGTTAATCTTGAGCAGACCTTGTCTCAATCTGGGCTCTATTTGCTTCACTGCACAAATTATTGGTAGCTTCTCACTTGTGTGCGGTAAGTTTTCAACCGGTAGCGTGGCCGAGCGGTCTAAGGCGCTGGATTTAGGCTCCAGTCTCTCTGGAGGCGTGGGTTCGAATCCCACCGCTGCCATGTTTTCTTAATGTAGACAAATGTGATTAGAAATACTTGCTTGTACCTTAGCTCTTTGTTAATAACTAATTGTCACCTTGCATTCTGTCAGCCTGGGAAATAAGAACAGTAGCAAGTCTCTTATCTTGCAAAGTGTTACGGAAAGATACTTTTAAGCCTATTTGAAGTTATTCTACGTTACCAAGCTCTAACTCCAGTCAGCTTCTGCTGCAGGAAGAGCTTGGTTGGCCCAGTATAATGTATAGCAAAATCAGTGTTATTTCTTCAAAGTCCCCTCACCCATTCAGTCTTGCATTACTCAGGGCCAGCTTTGCCCTTCCTGCTGGTGAAATGGTCCACTTTATGATGAATAGTGAAGTGAGGGAGTTGAAACTACAACTCTTCCTTTAGTGAGTAAACCCCCTTGGAGGGTGGCACAACCTTCACTGTGAGTTGGTAGCGTGGCCGAGCGGTCTAAGGCGCTGGATTAAGGCTCCAGTCTCTTCGGAGGCGTGGGTTCAAATCCCACCGCTGCCATACCTTTCCCTGTTTGTCGTTTGTTCCCGAAATGCACTCAGCAATACAATGTTCTTTCCCACAAACTAACGATATGCTCCTGAAGTCCACAACTGGAAAATACATTTTTTTGTACCTTTTTTGGCAATGGCTGTTTTAACATTTCTGCGGTGTTTGTGTTTAGCTGTGATTTTCTTCTCTTTTATTTAGTGTACCTACACAAATTATATAGTAGTTTTTTTCAGGACAAGAAGGGTTTTCTTTACATACCATTATTTTGATCATACTTTACTATATAAGAAAAATATAAAATATGGTGAAAATTTTTAAAAAAGGACTTTAAAAAAAACCCCAAACTCTAATATATAGAGGGATTTCTGCAACACTGTTTGAGTTTAGGAGGTGATCTTTAATCTCCTCCTAAGCCCTATTGAAGCAGGTGGCCACCACCATATTTACTAAGGCACGCATTGCCTCTCCGGGGAATGATAGATTGTAAGCTCGTTTGAGCAGGGCCCTCCTCACCTGTTGTCTCTGTTAGTCAGTTTGTTATACTACATGCTACTTGTTATGTCCTGTCTACCCATTGTACAGCGCTACGGAATTTGATGGCGCTATAAAAAACAATAAATAATAATAATAAGATGGGGCTCCTACGCAGTTTTCGGTGTTGCTGAATGCCATTGTGATCTTTGATCGCTTTCTAAACCCGTTTAACCACATGACGTGCTAGACACGTCAGTTGTCGTCAAGGGGTTAATCTTGAGCAGACCTTGTCTCAATCTGGGCTCTATTTGCTTCACTGCACAAATTATTGGTAGCTTCTCACTTGTGTGCAGCAAATTTTCAACTGGTAGCATGGCCGAGCGGTCTAAGGCGCTGGATTTAGGCTCCAGTCTGTCTGGAGGCGTGGGTTCGAATCCCACCGCTGCCATGTTTTCTTAATGTAGACAAATGTGATTAGAAATACTTGCTTGTACCTTAGCTCTTTGTTAATAACTAATTGTCACCTTGCATTCTGTCAGCCTGGGAAATAAGAGCAGTAGCAAGTCTCTTATCTTGCAAAGTGTTACGGAAAGATACTTTTAAGCCTATTTGAAGTTATTCTACGTTACCAAGCTCTAACTCCAGTCGGCTTCTGCTGCAGGAAGAGCTTGGTTGGCCCAGTATAATGTATAGCAAAATCAGTGTTATTTCTTCAGTCCCCTCACCCATTCAGTCTTGCATTACTCAGGGCCAGCTTTGCCCTTCCTGCTGGTGAAATGGTCCACTTCATGATGAATAGTGAAGTGAGGGAGTTGAAACTACAACTCTTCCTTTAGTGAGTAAACCCCCTTGGAGGGTGGTGCAATTCACTGTGAGTTGGTAGCGTGGCCGAGCGGTCTAAGGCGCTGGATTAAGGCTCCAGTCTCTGCGGAGGCGTGGGTTCAAATCCCACCGCTGCCATACTTTTCCCTGTTTGTCATTTGTTCCCGAAATGCACTCAGCAATACAATGTTCTTTCCCACAAACTAACGATATGCTCCTGAAGTCCACAACTGGAAAATAGCGTATTTGCTCGATTATAAGACGACCCCCCAAAATCTGAATATTAACTTAGGAAAAAAAGAAAAAGCCTGAATATAAGACGACCCCAAAGGAAAAAAGTTTTACCAGTAAATGTTAATTCATGTAAACTATTTTTTTTAATAAAAGCTATGATTGAGAAAAATATTTTTTTTGTTTTTATGTCTTGTATTTTCCAACCTGTCCCCCAGTTACGCACATCTGCCCCCAGGCTTGCCACTCCAATATGGCACTGTGGCCCATGATATGCCTTTTAACCCTCTATATGCCACTGTGCCCCATGGTGTGCCTTTTGACCCCCTATGTGCCACTCTGCCTCCAGAAATGCCTTATACCCCTATATCCCATTCTGGCATTTAGGGGGTTAAAATGCATATTATGGGGCAGAGTGGCATATAGGGAGGTATAAGGCATTTCAGGAGGCAGAGTGGCATTAAGGGAGTTAAAAGGCATTGTATAGAGCACTGCCTCCAGAAATGCCTTATACCCCTATATGCCACTCTGGCATTTAGGGGGTTAAAAGGCATATTATGGGGCAGAGTGCCATATAGGGAGGTATAAGGCATTTCAGGAGGCAGAGTGCTCTATTAAATGCCCCCTTAACGCCACTCCAGAAATGCCCTATGCCCCCATTTAACACACACACACACCCTATACCCCCATTTAACTAACACACACACACACACTCTCTCTCTCTCTCCCCTCTCTCCCCTCTCTTACCGGTGCTTCCAGCCGGGGCAGCGGGTTGACGTAGCCTTCCGCTGCAGCCGGAAGGAGGTGGAGTTGGCACCGGTAAGTGTGTGTATGTTGGGGGGGGGGGGTGTGTGTGAGACAGGAGGATCCAGGTCCCCTGCAGCGGTGCGGGGGATCTGGATCTTAGTCTCCTAATCAGACCTCTATTTGAGGTCTGATTAGAAGACGACCCCGATTAGAAGACGAGGGGTATTTTTCAGAGCATTTGCTCTGAAAAAAACCTCGTCTTATAATCGAGCAAATACGGTACATTTTTTGTACCTTTTATGGCAATGGCTGTTTTAACATTTCTGCGGTGTTTGTGTTTAGCTGTGATTTTCTTCTCTTTTATTTAGTGTACCTACACAAATTATATAGTAGTTTTTTTCAGGACAAGAAGGGTTTTCTTTACATACCATTATTTTGATCATACTTTACTATATAAGAAAAATATAAAATATGGTGAAAATTTTTAAAAAAGGACTTAAAAAAAAAAATCAAACTCTAATATATAGAGGGATTTCTGCAACACTGTTTGAGTTTAGGAGGTGATCTTTAATCTCCTCCTAAGCCCTATTGAAGCAGGTGGCCACCACCATATTTACTAAGGCACACATTGCCTCTCCGGGGAATGATAGATTGTAAGCTCGTTTGAGCAGGGCCCTCCTCACCTGTTGTCTCTGTTAGTCAGTTTGTTATATTACATGCTACTTGTTATGTCCTGTCTACACATCGTACAGCGCTACGGAATTTGATGGCGCTATATAAAACAATAAATAATAATAATAAGATGGGGCTCCTACGCAGTTTTCGGTGTTGCTGAATGCCTCAATATCGAAGCGTTACAACAACAGCATTGTGATCTTTGATCGCTTTCTAAACCCGTTTAACCACATGACGTGCCAGACACGACAGTTGTCGTCAAGGGGTTAATCTTGAGCAGACCTTGTCTCAATCTGGGCTCTATTTGCTTCACTGCACAAATTATTGGTAGCTTCTCACTTGTGTGCGGTAAGTTTTCAACCGGTAGCGTGGCCGAGCGGTCTAAGGCGCTGGATTTAGGCTCCAGTCTCTCTGGAGGCGTGGGTTCGAATCCCACCGCTGCCATGTTTTCTTAATGTAGACAAATGTGATTAGAAATACTTGCTTGTACCTTAGCTCTTTGTTAATAACTAATTGTCACCTTGCATTCTGTCAGCCTGGGAAATAAGAACAGTAGCAAGTCTCTTATCTTGCAAAGTGTTACGGAAAGATACTTTTAAGCCTATTTGAAGTTATTCTACGTTACCAAGCTCTAACTCCAGTCAGCTTCTGCTGCAGGAAGAGCTTGGTTGGCCCAGTATAATGTATAGCAAAATCAGTGTTATTTCTTCAAAGTCCCCTCACCCATTCAGTCTTGCATTACTCAGGGCCAGCTTTGCCCTTCCTGCTGGTGAAATGGTCCACTTTATGATGAATAGTGAAGTGAGGGAGTTGAAACTACAACTCTTCCTTTAGTGAGTAAACCCCCTTGGAGGGTGGCACAACCTTCACTGTGAGTTGGTAGCGTGGCCGAGCGGTCTAAGGCGCTGGATTAAGGCTCCAGTCTCTTCGGAGGCGTGGGTTCAAATCCCACCGCTGCCATACCTTTCCCTGTTTGTCGTTTGTTCCCGAAATGCACTCAGCAATACAATGTTCTTTCCCACAAACTAACGATATGCTCCTGAAGTCCACAACTGGAAAATACATTTTTTTGTACCTTTTTTGGCAATGGCTGTTTTAACATTTCTGCGGTGTTTGTGTTTAGCTGTGATTTTCTTCTCTTTTATTTAGTGTACCTACACAAATTATATAGTAGTTTTTTTCAGGACAAGAAGGGTTTTCTTTACATACCATTATTTTGATCATACTTTACTATATAAGAAAAATATAAAATATGGTGAAAATTTTTAAAAAAGGACTTTAAAAAAAACCCCAAACTCTAATATATAGAGGGATTTCTGCAACACTGTTTGAGTTTAGGAGGTGATCTTTAATCTCCTCCTAAGCCCTATTGAAGCAGGTGGCCACCACCATATTTACTAAGGCACGCATTGCCTCTCCGGGGAATGATAGATTGTAAGCTCGTTTGAGCAGGGCCCTCCTCACCTGTTGTCTCTGTTAGTCAGTTTGTTATACTACATGCTACTTGTTATGTCCTGTCTACCCATTGTACAGCGCTACGGAATTTGATGGCGCTATAAAAAACAATAAATAATAATAATAAGATGGGGCTCCTACGCAGTTTTCGGTGTTGCTGAATGCCATTGTGATCTTTGATCGCTTTCTAAACCCGTTTAACCACATGACGTGCTAGACACGTCAGTTGTCGTCAAGGGGTTAATCTTGAGCAGACCTTGTCTCAATCTGGGCTCTATTTGCTTCACTGCACAAATTATTGGTAGCTTCTCACTTGTGTGCAGCAAATTTTCAACTGGTAGCATGGCCGAGCAGTCTAAGGCGCTGGATTTAGGCTCCAGTCTCTCTGGAGGCGTGGGTTCGAATCCCACCGCTGCCATGTTTTCTTAATGTAGACAAATGTGATTAGAAATACTTGCTTGTACCTTAGCTCTTTGTTAATAACTAATTGTCACCTTGCATTCTGTCAGCCTGGGAAATAAGAGCAGTAGCAAGTCTCTTATCTTGCAAAGTGTTACGGAAAGATACTTTTAAGCCTATTTGAAGTTATTCTACGTTACCAAGCTCTAACTCCAGTCGGCTTCTGCTGCAGGAAGAGCTTGGTTGGCCCAGTATAATGTATAGCAAAATCAGTGTTATTTCTTCAGTCCCCTCACCCATTCAGTCTTGCATTACTCAGGGCCAGCTTTGCCCTTCCTGCTGGTGAAATGGTCCACTTCATGATGAATAGTGAAGTGAGGGAGTTGAAACTACAACTCTTCCTTTAGTGAGTAAACCCCCTTGGAGGGTGGTGCAATTCACTGTGAGTTGGTAGCGTGGCCGAGCGTTCTAAGGCGCTGGATTAAGGCTCCAGTCTCTTCGGAGGCGTGGGTTCAAATCCCACCGCTGCCATACTTTTCCCTGTTTGTCATTTGTTCCCGAAATGCACTCAGCAATACAATGTTCTTTCCCACAAACTAACGATATGCTCCTGAAGTCCACAACTGGAAAATAGCGTATTTGCTCGATTATAAGACGACCCCCCAAAATCTGAATATTAACTTAGGAAAAAAAGAAAAAGCCTGAATATAAGACGACCCCAAAGGAAAAAAGTTTTACCAGTAAATGTTAATTCATGTAAACTATTTTTTTTAATAAAAGCTATGATTGAGAAAAATATTTTTTTTGTTTTTATGTCTTGTATTTTCCAACCTGTCCCCCAGTTACGCACATCTGCCCCCAGGCTTGCCACTCCAATATGGCACTGTGGCCCATGATATGCCTTTTAACCCTCTATATGCCACTGTGCCCCATGGTGTGCCTTTTGACCCCCTATGTGCCACTCTGCCTCCAGAAATGCCTTATACCCCTATATCCCATTCTGGCATTTAGGGGGTTAAAATGCATATTATGGGGCAGAGTGGCATATAGGGAGGTATAAGGCATTTCAGGAGGCAGAGTGGCATTAAGGGAGTTAAAAGGCATTGTATAGAGCACTGCCTCCAGAAATGCCTTATACCCCTATATGCCACTCTGGCATTTAGGGGGTTAAAAGGCATATTATGGGGCAGAGTGCCATATAGGGAGGTATAAGGCATTTCAGGAGGCAGAGTGCTCTATTAAATGCCCCCTTAACGCCACTCCAGAAATGCCCTATGCCCCCATTTAACACACACACACACCCTATACCCCCATTTAACTAACACACACACACACACTCTCTCTCTCTCTCCCCTCTCTCCCCTCTCTTACCGGTGCTTCCAGCCGGGGCAGCGGGTTGACGTAGCCTTCCGCTGCAGCCGGAAGGAGGTGGAGTTGGCACCGGTAAGTGTGTGTATGTTGGGGGGGGGGTGTGTGTGAGACAGGAGGATCCAGGTCCCCTGCAGCGGTGCGGGGGATCTGGATCTTAGTCTCCTAATCAGACCTCTATTTGAGGTCTGATTAGAAGACGACCCCGATTAGAAGACGAGGGGTATTTTTCAGAGCATTTGCTCTGAAAAAAACCTCGTCTTATAATCGAGCAAATACGGTACATTTTTTGTACCTTTTATGGCAATGGCTGTTTTAACATTTCTGCGGTGTTTGTGTTTAGCTGTGATTTTCTTCTCTTTTATTTAGTGTGCCTACACAAATTATATAGTAGTTTTTTTCAGGACAAGAAGGGTTTTCTTTACATACCATTATTTTGATCATACTTTACTATATAAGAAAAATATAAAATATGGTGAAAATTTTAAAAAAAGTACTTAAAAAAAAAAAAAAAACTCTAATATATAGAGGGATTTCTGCAACACTGTTTGAGTTTAGGAGGTGATCTTTAATCTCCTCATAAGCCCTATTGAAGCAGGTGGCCACCACCATATTTACTAAGGCACACATTGCCTCTCCGGGGAATGATAGATTGTAAGCTCGTTTGAGCAGGGCCCTCCTCACCTGTTGTCTCTGTTAGTCAGTTTGTTATATTACATGCTACTTGTTATTTCCTGTCTACACATCGTACAGCGCTACGGAATTTGATGGCGCTATATAAAACAATAAATAATAATAATAAGATGGGGCTCCTACGCAGTTTTCGGTGTTGCTGAATGCCTCAATATCGAAGCGTTACAACAACAGCATTGTGATCTTTGATCGCTTTCTAAACCCGTTTAACCACATGACGTGCCAGACATGACAGTTGTCGTCAAGGGGTTAATCTTGAGCAGACCTTGTCTCAATCTGGGCTCTATTTGCTTCACTGCACAAATTATTGGTAGCTTCTCACTTGTGTGCGGTACGTTTTCAACCGGTAGCGTGGCCAAGCGGTCTAAGGCGCTGGATTTAGGCTCCAGTCTCTCTGGAGGCGTGGGTTCGAGTCCCACCGCTGCCTTGTTTTCTTAATGTAGACAAATGTGATTAGAAATACTTGCTTGTACCTTAGCTCTTTGTTAATAACTAATTGTCACCTTGCATTCTGTCAGCCTGGGAAATAAGAACAGTAGCAAGTCTCTTATCTTGCAAAGTGTTACGAAAGATACTTTTAAGCTTATTTGAAGTTATTCTACGTTACCAAGCTCTAACTCCAGTCAGCTTCTGCTGCAGGAAGAGCTTGGTTGGCCCAGTATAATGTATAGCAAAATCAGTGTTATTTCTTCAAAGTCCCCTAACCCATTCAGTCTTGCATTACTCAGGGCCAGCTTTGCCCTTCCTGCTGGTGAAATGGTCCACTTTATGATGAATAGTGAAGTGAGGGAGTTGAAACTACAACTCTTCCTTTAGTGAGTAAAACCCCTTGGAGGGTGGCGCAACCTTCACTGTGAGTTGGTAGCGTGGCCGAGCGGTCTAAGGCGCTGGATTAAGGCTCCAGTCTCTTCGGAGGCGTGGGTTCAAATCCCACCGCTGCCATACTTTTCCCTGTTTGTCATTTGTTCCCGAAATGCACTCAGCAACACAATGTTCTTTCCCACAAACTAACGATATGCTTCTGAAGTCCACAACTGGAAAATACATTTTTTTGTACCTTTTTTGGCAATGGCTGTTTTAACATTTCTGCGGTGTTTGTGTTTAGCTGTGATTTTCTTCTCTTTTATTTAGTGTACCTACACAAATTATATAGTAGTTTTTTTCAGGACAAGAAGGGTTTTCTTTACATACCATTATTTTGATCATACTTTACTATATAAGAAAAATATAAAATATGGTGAAAATTTTTAAAAAAGGACTTTAAAAAAACCCCAAACTCTAATATATAGAGGGATTTCTGCAACACTGTTTGAGTTTAGGAGGTGATCTTTAATCTCCTCCTAAGCCCTATTGAAGCAGGTGGCCACCACCATATTTACTAAGGCACACATTGCCTCTCCGGGGAATGATAGATTGTAAGCTCGTTTGAGCAGGGCCCTCCTCACCTGTTGTCTCTGTTAGTCAGTTTGTTATACTACATGCTACTTGTTATGTCCTGTCTACCCATTGTACAGCGCTACGGAATTTGATGGCGCTATATAAAACAATAAATAATAATAATAAGATGGGGCTCCTACGCAGTTTTCGGTGTTGCTGAATGCCTCAATATCGAAGCGTTACAACAACAGCATTGTGATCTTTGATCGCTTTCTAAACCCGTTTAACCACATGACGTGCCAGACACGACAGTTGTCGTCAAGGGGTTAATCTTGAGCAGACCTTGTCTCAATCTGGGCTCTATTTGCTTCACTGCACAAATTATTGGTAGCTTCTCACTTGTGTGCGGTAAGTTTTCAACCGGTAGCGTGGCTGAGCGGTCTAAGGCACTGGATTTAGGCTCCAGTCTCTCTGGAGGTGTGGGTTCGAATCCCACCGCTGCCATGTTTTCTTAATGTAGACAAATGTGATTAGAAATACTTGCTTGTACCTTAGCTCTTTGTTAATAACTAATTGTCACCTTGCATTCTGTCAGCCTGGGAAATAAGAACAGTAGCAAGTCTCTTATCTTGCAAAGTGTTACGGAAAGATACTTTTAAGCCTATTTGAAGTTATTCTACGTTACCAAGCTCTAACTCCAGTCAGCTTCTGCTGCAGGAAGAGCTTGGTTGGCCCAGTATAATGTATAGCAAAATCAGTGTTATTTCTTCAAAGTCCCCTAACCCATTCAGTCTTGCATTACTCAGGGCCAGCTTTGCCCTTCCTGCTGGTGAAATGGTCCACTTTATGATGAATAGTGAAGTGAGGGAGTTGAAACTACAACTCTTCCTTTAGTGAGTAAACCCCCTTGGAGGGTGGCGCAACCTTCACTGTGAGTTGGTAGCGTGGCCGAGCGGTCTAAGGCGCTGGATTAAGGCTCCAGTCTCTTCGGAGGCGTGGGTTCAAATCCCACCGCTGCCATACTTTTCCCTGTTTGTCATTTGTTCCCGAAATGCACTCAGCAACACAATGTTCTTTCCCACAAACTAACGATATGCTCCTGAAGTCCACAACTGGAAAATAAATTTTTTTGTACCTTTTTTGGCAATGGCTGTTTTAACATTTCTGCGGTGTTTGTGTTTAGCTGTGATTTTCTTCTCTTTTATTTAGTGTACCTACACAAATTATATAGTAGTTTTTTTCAGGACAAGAAGGGTTTTCTTTACATACCATTATTTTGATCATACTTTACTATATAAGAAAAATATAAAATATGGTGAAAATTTTTAAAAAAGGACTTTAAAAAAAACCCCAAACTCTAATATATAGAGGGATTTCTGCAACACTGTTTGAGTTTAGGAGGTGATCTTTAATCTCCTCCTAAGCCCTATTGAAGCAGGTGGCCACCACGATATTTACTAAGGCACGCATTGCCTCTCCGGGGAATGATAGATTGTAAGCTCGTTTGAGCAGGGCCCTCCTCACCTGTTGTCTCTGTTAGTCAGTTTGTTATACTACATGCTACTTGTTATGTCCTGTCTACCCATTGTACAGCGCTACGGAATTTGATGGCGCTATATAAAACAATAAATAATAATAATAAGATGGGGCTCCTACGCAGTTTTCGGTGTTGCTGAATGCCATTGTGATCTTTGATCGCTTTCTAAACCTGTTTAACCACATGACGTGCTAGACACGTCAGTTGTCGTCAAGGGGTTAATCTTGAGCAGACCTTGTCTCAATCTGGGCTCTATTTGCTTCACTGCACAAATTATTGGTAGCTTCTCACTTGTGTGCAGCAAATTTTCAACTGGTAGCATGGCCGAGCGGTCTAAGGCGCTGGATTTAGGCTCCAGTCTCTCTGGAGGCGTGGGTTCGAATCCCACTGCTGCCATGTTTTCTTAATGTAGACAAATGTGATTAGAAATACTTGCTTGTACCTTAGCTCTTTGTTAATAACTAATTGTCGCCTTGCATTCTGTCAGCCTGGGAAATAAGAGCAGTAGCAAGTCTCTTATCTTGCAAAGTGTTACGGAAAGATACTTTTAAGCCTATTTGAAGTTATTCTACGTTACCAAGCTCTAACTCCAGTCAGCTTCTGCTGCAGGAAGAGCTTGGTTGGCCCAGTATAATGTATAGCAAAATCAGTGTTATTTCTTCAAAGTCCCCTAACCCATTCAGTCTTGCATTACTCAGGGCCAGCTTTGCCCTTCCTGCTGGTGAAATGGTCCACTTTATGATGAATAGTGAAGTGAGGGAGTTGAAACTACAACTCTTCCTTTAGTGAGTAAACCCCCTTGGAGGGTGGCGCAACCTTCACTGTGAGTTGGTAGCGTGGCCGAGCGGTCTAAGGCGCTGGATTAAGGCTCCAGTCTCTTCGGAGGCGTGGGTTCAAATCCCACCGCTGCCATACTTTTCCCTGTTTGTCATTTGTTCCCGAAATGCACTCAGCAACACAATGTTCTTTCCCACAAACTAACGATATGCTTCTGAAGTCCACAACTGGAAAATACATTTTTTTGTACCTTTTTTGGCAATGGCTGTTTTAACATTTCTGCGGTGTTTGTGTTTAGCTGTGATTTTCTTCTCTTTTATTTAGTGTACCTACACAAATTATATAGTAGTTTTTTTCAGGACAAGAAGGGTTTTCTTTACATACCATTATTTTGATCATACTTTACTATATAAGAAAAATATAAAATATGGTGAAAATTTTTAAAAAAGGACTTTAAAAAAACCCCCAAACTCTAATATATAGAGGGATTTCTGCAACACTGTTTGAGTTTAGGAGGTGATCTTTAATCTCCTCCTAAGCCCTATTGAAGCAGGTGGCCACCACCATATTTACTAAGGCACACATTGCCTCTCCGGGGAATGATAGATTGTAAGCTCGTTTGAGCAGGGCCCTCCTCACCTGTTGTCTCTGTTAGTCAGTTTGTTATACTACATGCTACTTGTTATGTCCTGTCTACCCATTGTACAGCGCTACGGAATTTGATGGCGCTATATAAAACAATAAATAATAATAATAAGATGGGGCTCCTACGCAGTTTTCGGTGTTGCTGAATGCCATTGTGATCTTTGATCGCTTTCTAAACCCGTTTAACCACATGACGTGCTAGACACGTCAGTTGTCGTCGAGGGGTTAATCTTGAGCAGACCTTGTCTCAATCTGGGCTCTATTTGCTTCACTGCACAAATTATTGGTAGCTTCTCACTTGTGTGTAGCAAATTTTCAACCGGTAGCGTGGCCGAGCGGTCTAAAGCGCTGGATTTAGGCTCCAGTCTCTCTGGAGGCGTGGGTTCAAATCCCACCGCTGCCATGTTTTCTTAATGTAGACAAATGTGATTAGAAATACTTGCTTGTACCTTAGCTCTTTGTTAATAACTAATTGTCACCTTGCATTCTGTCAGCCTGGGAAATAAGAGCAGTAGCAAGTCTCTTATCTTGCAAAGTGTTACGGAAAGATACTTTTAAGCCTATTTGAAGTTATTCTACGTTACCAAGCTCTAACTCCAGTCGGCTTCTGCTGCAGGAAGAGCTTGGTTGGCCCAGTATAATGTATAGCAAAATCAGTGTTATTTCTTCAGTCCCCTCACCCATTCAGTCTTGCATTACTCAGGGCCAGCTTTGCCCTTCCTGCTGGTGAAATGGTCCACTTCATGATGAATAGTGAAGTGAGGGAGTTGAAACTACAACTCTTCCTTTAGTGAGTAAACCCCCTTGGAGGGTGGTGCAATTCACTGTGAGTTGGTAGCGTGGCCGAGCGGTCTAAGGCGCTGGATTAAGGCTCCAGTCTCTTCGGAGGCGTGGGTTCAAATCCCACCGCTGCCATACTTTTCCCTGTTTGTCATTTGTTCCCGAAATGCACTCAGCAATACAATGTTCTTTCCCACAAACTAACGATATGCTCCTGAAGTCCACAACTGGAAAATAGCGTATTTGCTCGATTATAAGACGACCCCCCAAAATCTGAATATTAACTTAGGAAAAAAAGAAAAAGCCTGAATATAAGACGACCCCAAAGGAAAAAAGTTTTACCAGTAAATGTTAATTCATGTAAACTATTTTTTTTAATAAAAGCTATGATTGAGAAAAATATTTTTTTTGTTTTTATGTCTTGTATTTTCCAACCTGTCCCCCAGTTACGCACATCTGCCCCCAGGCTTGCCACTCCAATATGGCACTGTGGCCCATGATATGCCTTTTAACCCTCTATATGCCACTGTGCCCCATGGTGTGCCTTTTGACCCCCTATGTGCCACTCTGCCTCCAGAAATGCCTTATACCCCTATATCCCATTCTGGCATTTAGGGGGTTAAAATGCATATTATTGGGCAGAGTGGCATATAGGGAGGTATAAGGCATTTCAGGAGGCAGAGTGGCATTAAGGGAGTTAAAAGGCATTGTATAGAGCACTGCCTCCAGAAATGCCTTATACCCCTATATGCCACTCTGGCATTTAGGGGGTTAAAAGGCATATTATGGGGCAGAGTGCCATATAGGGAGGTATAAGGCATTTCAGGAGGCAGAGTGCTCTATTAAATGCCCCCTTAACGCCACTCCAGAAATGCCCTATGCCCCCATTTAACACACACACACCCTATACCCCCATTTAACTAACACACACACACACTCTCTCTCTCTCTCTCCCCTCTCTCCCCTCTCTTACCGGTGCTTCCAGCCGGGGCAGCGGGTTGACGTAGCCTTCCGCTGCAGCCGGAAGGAGGTGGAGTTGGCACCGGTAAGTGTGTGTATGTTGGGGGGGGGGGTGTGAGACAGGAGGATCCAGGTCCCCTGCAGCGGTGCGGGGGATCTGGATCTTAGTCTCCTAATCAGACCTCTATTTGAGGTCTGATTAGAAGACGACCCCGATTAGAAGACGAGGGGTATTTTTCAGAGCATTTGCTCTGAAAAAAACCTCGTCTTATTATCGAGCAAATACGGTACATTTTTTGTACCTTTTATGGCAATGGCTGTTTTAACATTTCTGCGGTGTTTGTGTTTAGCTGTGATTTTCTTCTCTTTTATTTAGTGTACCTACACAAATTATATAGTAGTTTTTTTCAGGACAAGAAGGGTTTTCTTTACATACCATTATTTTGATCATACTTTACTATATAAGAAAAATATAAAATATGGTGAAAATTTTTAAAAAAGGACTTAAAAAAAACCACCAAACTCTAACATATAGAGGGATTTCTGCAACACTGTTTGAGTTTAGGAGGTGATCTTTAATCTCCTCCTAAGCCCTATTGAAGCAGGTGGCCACCACCATATTTACTAAGGCACACATTGCCTCTCCGGGGAATGATAGATTGTAAGCTCGTTTGAGCAGGGCCCTCCTCACCTGTTGTCTCTGTTAGTCAGTTTGTTATATTACATGCTACTTGTTATGTCCTGTCTACACATCGTACAGCGCTACGGAATTTGATGGCGCTATATAAAACAATAAATAATAATAATAAGATGGGGCTCCTACGCAGTTTTCGGTGTTGCTGAATGCCTCAATATCGAAGCGTTACAACAACAGCATTGTGATCTTTGATCGCTTTCTAAACCCGTTTAACCACATGACGTGCCAGACACGACAGTTGTCGTCAAGGGGTTAATCTTGAGCAGACCTTGTCTCAATCTGGGCTCTATTTGCTTCACTGCACAAATTATTGGTAGCTTCTCACTTGTGTGCAGTAAGCTTTCAGCCGGTAGCGTGGCTGAGCAGTCTAAGGCGCTGGATTTAGGCTCCAGTCTCTCTGGAGGCGTGTGTTCGAATCCCACCGCTGCCATGTTTTCTTAATGTAGACAAATGTGATTAGAAATACTTGCTTGTACCTTAGCTCTTTGTTAATAACTAATTGTCACCTTGCATTCTGTCAGCCTGGGAAATAAGAACAGTAGCAAGTCTCTTATCTTGCAAAGTGTTACGGAAAGATACTTTTAAGCCTATTTGAAGTTATTCTACGTTACCAAGCTCTAACTCCAGTCAGCTTCTGCTGCAGGAAGAGCTTGGTTGGCCCAGTATAATGTATAGCAAAATCAGTGTTATTTCTTCAAAGTCCCCTAACCCATTCAGTCTTGCATTACTCAGGGCCAGCTTTGCCCTTCCTGCTGGTGAAATGGTCCACTTTATGATGAATAGTGAAGTGAGGGAGTTGAAACTACAACTCTTCCTTTAGTGAGTAAACCCCCTTGGAGGGTGGCGCAACCTTCACTGTGAGTTGGTAGCGTGGCCGAGCGGTCTAAGGCGCTGGATTAAGGCTCCAGTCTCTTCGGAGGCGTGGGTTCAAATCCCACCGCTGCCATACTTTTCCCTGTTTGTCATTTGTTCCCGAAATGCACTCAGCAACACAATGTTCTTTCCCACAAACTAACGATATGCTCCTGAAGTCCACAACTGGAAAATAAATTTTTTTGTACCTTTTTTGGCAATGGCTGTTTTAACATTTCTGCGGTGTTTGTGTTTAGCTGTGATTTTCTTCTCTTTTATTTAGTGTACCTACACAAATTATATAGTAGTTTTTTTCAGGACAAGAAGGGTTTTCTTTACATACCATTATTTTGATCATACTTTACTATATAAGAAAAATATAAAATATGGTGAAAATTTTTAAAAAAGGACTTTAACAAAACCCCCAAACTCTAATATATAGAGGGATTTCTGCAACACTGTTTGAGTTTAGGAGGTGATCTTTAATCTCCTCCTAAGCCCTATTGAAGCAGGTGGCCACCACCATATTTACTAAGGCACGCATTGCCTCTCCGGGGAATGATAGATTGTAAGCTCGTTTGAGCAGGGCCCTCCTCACCTGTTGTCTCTGTTAGTCAGTTTGTTATACTACATGCTACTTGTTATGTCCTGTCTACCCATTGTACAGCGCTACGGAATTTGATGGCGCTATATAAAACAATAAATAATAATAATAATATGGGGCTCCTACGCAGTTTTCGGTGTTGCTGAATGCCATTGTGATCTTTGATCGCTTTCTAAACCTGTTTAACCACATGACGTGCTAGACACGTCAGTTGTCGTCAAGGGGTTAATCTTGAGCAGACCTTGTCTCAATCTGGGCTCTATTTGCTTCACTGCACAAATTATTGGTAGCTTCTCACTTGTGTGCAGCAAATTTTCAACTGGTAGCATGGCCGAGCGGTCTAAGGCACTGGATTTAGGCTCCAGTCTCTCTGGAGGCGTGGGTTCGAATCCCACCGCTGCCATGTTTTCTTAATGTAGACAAATGTGATTAGAAATACTTGCTTGTACCTTAGCTCTTTGTTAATAACTATTTGTCGCCTTGCATTCTGTCAGCCTGGGAAATAAGAGCAGTAGCAAGTCTCTTATCTTGCAAAGTGTTACGGAAAGATACTTTTAAGCCTATTTGAAGTTATTCTACGTTACCAAGCTCTAACTCCAGTCAGCTTCTGCTGCAGGAAGAGCTTGGTTGGCCCAGTATAATGTATAGCAAAATCAGTGTTATTTCTTCAAAGTCCCCTAACCCATTCAGTCTTGCATTACTCAGGGCCAGCTTTGCCCTTCCTGCTGGTGAAATGGTCCACTTTATGATGAATAGTGAAGTGAGGGAGTTGAAACTACAACTCTTCCTTTAGTGAGTAAACCCCCTTGGAGGGTGGCGCAACCTTCACTGTGAGTTGGTAGCGTGGCCGAGCAGTCTAAGGCGCTGGATTAAGGCTCCAGTCTCTTCGGAGGCGTGGGTTCAAATCCCACCGCTGCCATACTTTTCCCTGTTTGTCATTTGTTCCCGAAATGCACTCAGCAACACAATGTTCTTTCCCACAAACTAACGATATGCTCCTGAAGTCCACAACTGGAAAATACATTTTTTTGTACCTTTTTTGGCAATGGCTGTTTTAACATTTCTGCGGTGTTTGTGTTTAGCTGTGATTTTCTTCTCTTTTATTTAGTGTACCTACACAAATTATATAGTAGTTTTTTTCAGGACAAGAAGGGTTTTCTTTACATACCATTATTTTGATCATACTTTACTATATAAGAAAAATATAAAATATGGTGAAAATTTTTAAAAAAGGACTTTAAAAAAAAACCCAAACTCTAATATATAGAGGGATTTCTGCAACACTGTTTGAGTTTAGGAGGTGATCTTTAATCTCCTCCTAAGCCCTATTGAAGCAGGTGGCCACCACCATATTTACTAAGGCACGCATTGCCTCTCCGGGGAATGATAGATTGTAAGCTCGTTTGAGCAGGGCCCTCCTCACCTGTTGTCTCTGTTAGTCAGTTTGTTATACTACATGCTACTTGTTATGTCCTGTCTACCCATTGTACAGCGCTACGGAATTTGATGGCGCTATATAAAACAATAAATAATAATAATAAGATGGGGCTCCTACGCAGTTTTCGGTGTTGCTGAATGCCATTGCGATCTTTGATCGCTTTCTAAACCCGTTTAACCACATGACGTGCTAGACACGTCAGTTGTCGTCAAGGGGTTAATCTTGAGCAGACCTTGTCTCAATCTGGGCTCTATTTGCTTCACTGCACAAATTATTGGTAGCTTCTCACTATAATGTATAGCAAAATCAGTGTTATTTCTTCAGTCCCCTCACCCATTCAGTCTTGCATTACTCAGGGCCAGCTTTGCCCTTCCTGCTGGTGAAATGGTCCACTTCATGATGAATAGTGAAGTGAGGGAGTTGAAACTACAACTCTTCCTTTAGTGAGTAAACCCCCTTGGAGGGTGGTGCAACCTTCACTGTGAGTTGGTAGCGTGGCCGAGCAGTCTAAGGCGCTGGATTAAGGCTCCAGTCTCTTCGGAGGCGTGGGTTCAAATCCCACCGCTGCCATACTTTTCCCTGTTTGTCATTTGTTCCCGAAATGCACTCAGCAATACAATGTTCTTTCCCACAAACTAACGATATGCTCCTGAAGTCCACAACTGGAAAATAGCGTATTTGCTCGATTATAAGACGACCCCCCAAAATCTGAATATTAACTTAGGAAAAAAAGAAAAAGCCTGAATATAAGGCGACCCCAAAGGAAAAAAGTTTTACCAGTAAATGTTAATTCATGTAAACTATTTTTTTTAATAAAAGCTATGATTGAGAAAAATATTTTTTTTGTTTTTATTTCTTGTATTTTCCAACCTGTCCCCCAGTTACGCACATCTGCCCCCAGGCTTGCCACTCCAATATGGCACTGTGGCCCATGATATGCCTTTTAACCCTCTATATGCCACTGTGCCCCATGGTGTGCCTTTTGACCCCCTATAGGGAGGTATAAGGCATTTCAGGAGGCAGAGTGGCATTAAGGGAGTTAAAAGGCATTGTATAGAGCACTGCCTCCAGAAATGCCTTATACCCCTATATGCCACTCTGGCATTTAGGGGGTTAAAAGGCATATTATGGGGCAGAGTGCCATATAGGGAGGTATAAGGCATTTCAGGAGGCAGAGTGCTCTATTAAATGCCCCCTTAACGCCACTCCAGAAATGCCCTATGCCCCCATTTAACACACACACACCCTATACCCCCATTTAACTAACACACACACACACACTCTCTCTCTCTCTCCCCTCTCACCCCTCTCTTACCGGTGCTTCCAGCCGGGGCAGCGGGTTGACGTAGCCTTCCGCTGCAGCCGGAAGGAGGTGGAGTTGGCACCGGTAAGTGTGTGTATGTTGGGGGGGGGGTGTGTGTGAGACAGGAGGATCCAGGTCCCCTGCAGCGGTGCGGGGGATCTGGATCTTAGTCTCCTAATCAGACCTCTATTTGAGGTCTGATTAGAAGACGACCCCGATTAGAAGACGAGGGGTATTTTTCAGAGCATTTGCTCTGAAAAAAACCTCGTCTTATAATCGAGCAAATACGGTACATTTTTTGTACCTTTTATGGCAATGGCTGTTTTAACATTTCTGCGGTGTTTGTGTTTAGCTGTGATTTTCTTCTCTTTTATTTAGTGTACCTACACAAATTATATAGTAGTTTTTTTCAGGACAAGAAGGGTTTTCTTTACATACCATTATTTTGATCATACTTTACTATATAAGAAAAATATAAAATATGGTGAAAATTTTTAAAAAAGGACTTAAAAAAAAAAACCAAACTCTAATATATAGAGGGATTTCTGCAACACTGTTTGAGTTTAGGAGGTGATCTTTAATCTCCTCATAAGCCCTATTGAAGCAGGTGGCCACCACCATATTTACTAAGGCACACATTGCCTCTCCGGGGAATGATAGATTGTAAGCTCGTTTGAGCAGGGCCCTCCTCACCTGTTGTCTCTGTTAGTCAGTTTGTTATATTACATGCTACTTGTTATGTCCTGTCTACACATCGTACAGCGCTACGGAATTTGATGGCGCTATATAAAACAATAAATAATAATAATAAGATGGGGCTCCTACGCAGTTTTCGGTGTTGCTGAATGCCTCAATATCGAAGCGTTACAACAACAGCATTGTGATCTTTGATCGCTTTCTAAACCCGTTTAACCACATGACGTGCCAGACATGACAGTTGTCGTCAAGGGGTTAATCTTGAGCAGACCTTGTCTCAATCTGGGCTCTATTTGCTTCACTGCACAAATTATTGGTAGCTTCTCACTTGTGTGCGGTACGTTTTCAACCGGTTGCGTGGCCAAGCGGTCTAAGGCGCTGGATTTAGGCTCCAGTCTCTCTGGAGGCGTGGGTTCGAGTCCCACCGCTGCCATGTTTTCTTAATGTAGACAAATGTGATTAGAAATACTTGCTTGTACCTTAGCTCTTTGTTAATAACTAATTGTCACCTTGCATTCTGTCAGCCTGGGAAATAAGAACAGTAGCAAGTCTCTTATCTTGCAAAGTGTTACGAAAGATACTTTTAAGCCTATTTGAAGTTATTCTACGTTACCAAGCTCTAACTCCAGTCAGCTTCTGCTGCAGGAAGAGCTTGGTTGGCCCAGTATAATGTATAGCAAAATCAGTGTTATTTCTTCAAAGTCCCCTAACCCATTCAGTCTTGCATTACTCAGGGCCAGCTTTGCCCTTCCTGCTGGTGAAATGGTCCACTTTATGATGAATAGTGAAGTGAGGGAGTTGAAACTACAACTCTTCCTTTAGTGAGTAAACCCCCTTGGAGGGTGGCGCAACCTTAACTGTGAGTTGGTAGCGTGGCCGAGCGGTCTAAGGCGCTGGATTAAGGCTCCAGTCTCTTCGGAGGCGTGGGTTCAAATCCCACCGCTGCCATACTTTTCCCTGTTTGTCATTTGTTCCCGAAATGCACTCAGCAACACAATGTTCTTTCCCACAAACTAACGATATGCTCCTGAAGTCCACAACTGGAAAATAGCGTATTTGCTCGATTATAAGACGACCCCCCAAAATCTGAATATTAACTTAGGAAAAAAAAGAAAAAGCCTGAATATAAGACGACCCCAAAGGAAAAAAGTTTTACCAGTAAATGTTAATTCATGTAAACTATTTTTTTTAATAAAAGCTATGATTGAGAAAAATATTTTTTTTGTTTTTATGTCTTGTATTTTCCAACCTGTCCCCCAGTTACGCACATCTGCCCCCAGGCTTGCCACTCCAATATGGCACTGTGGCCCATGATATGCCTTTTAACCCTCTATATGCCACTGTGCCCCATGGTGTGCCTTTTGACCCCCTATGTGCCACTCTGCCTCCAGAAATGCCTTATACCCCTATATCCCATTCTGGCATTTAGGGGGTTAAAATGCATATTATGGGGCAGAGTGGCATATAGGGAGGTATAAGGCATTTCAGGAGGCAGAGTGGCATTAAGGGAGTTAAAAGGCATTGTATAGAGCACTGCCTCCAGAAATGCCTTATACCCCTATATGCCACTCTGGCATTTAGGGGGTTAAAAGGCATATTATGGGGCAGAGTGCCATATAGGGAGGTATAAGGCATTTCAGGAGGCAGAGTGCTCTATTAAATGCCCCCTTAACGCCACTCCAGAAATGCCCTATGCCCCCATTTAACACACACACACCCTATACCCCCATTTAACTAACACACACACACACTCTCTCTCTCTCTCCCCTCTCTCCCCTCTCTTACCGGTGCTTCCAGCCGGGGCAGCGGGTTGACGTAGCCTTCCGCTGCAGCCGGAAGGAGGTGGAGTTGGCACCGGTAAGTGTGTGTATGTTGGGGGGGGGTGTGTGTGAGACAGGAGGATCCAGGTCCCCTGCAGCGGTGCGGGGGATCTGGATCTTAGTCTCCTAATCAGACCTCTATTTGAGGTCTGATTAGAAGACGACCCCGATTAGAAGACGAGGGGTATTTTTCATAGCATTTGCTCTGAAAAAAACCTCGTCTTATAATCGAGCAAATACGGTACATTTTTTGTACCTTTTATGGCAATGGCTGTTTTAACATTTCTGCGGTGTTTGTGTTTAGCTGTGATTTTCTTCTCTTTTATTTAGTGTACCTACACAAATTATATAGTAGTTTTTTTCAGGACAAGAAGGGTTTTCTTTACATACCATTATTTTGATCATACTTTACTATATAAGAAAAATATAAAATATGGTGAAAATTTTTAAAAAAGGACTTAAAAAAAAAACCAAACTCTAACATATAGAGGGATTTCTGCAACACTGTTTGAGTTTAGGAGGTGATTTTAATCTCCTCCTAAGCCCTATTGAAGCAGGTGGCCACCACCATATTTACTAAGGCACACATTGCCTCTCCGGGGAATGATAGATTGTAAGCTCGTTTGAGCAGGGCCCTCCTCACCTGTTGTCTCTGTTAGTCAGTTTGTTATATTACATGCTACTTGTTATGTCCTGTCTACACATCGTACAGCGCTACGGAATTTGATGGCGCTATATAAAACAATAAATAATAATAATAAGATGGGGCTCCTACGCAGTTTTCGGTGTTGCTGAATGCCTCAATATCGAAGCGTTACAACAACAGCATTGTGATCTTTGATCGCTTTCTAAACCCGTTTAACCACATGACGTGCCAGACACGACAGTTGTCGTCAAGGGGTTAATCTTGAGCAGACCTTGTCTCAATCTGGGCTCTATTTGCTTCACTGCACAAATTATTGGTAGCTTCTCACTTGTGTGCGGTAAGTTTTCAACCGGTAGCGTGGCTGAGTGGTCTAAGGCGCTGGATTTAGGCTCCAGTCTCTCTGGAGGCGTGGGTTCGAATCCCACCGCTGCCATGTTTTCTTAATGTAGACAAATGTGATTAGAAATACTTGCTTGTACCTTATCTCTTTGTTAATAACTAATTGTCACCTTGCATTCTGTCAGCCTGGGAAATAAGAACAGTAGCAAGTCTCTTATCTTGCAAAGTGTTACGGAAAGATACTTTTAAGCCTATTTGAAGTTATTCTACGTTACCAAGCTCTAACTCCAGTCAGCTTCTGCTGCAGGAAGAGCTTGGTTGGCCCAGTATAATGTATAGCAAAATCAGTGTTATTTCTTCAAAGTCCCCTAACCCATTCAGTCTTGCATTACTCAGGGCCAGCTTTGCCCTTCCTGCTGGTGAAATGGTCCACTTTATGATGAATAGTGAAGTGAGGGAGTTGAAACTACAACTCTTCCTTTAGTGAGTAAACCCCCTTGGAGGGTGGCGCAACCTTCACTGTGAGTTGGTAGCGTGGCCGAGCGGTCTAAGGCGCTGGATTAAGGCTCCAGTCTCTTCGGAGGCGTGGGTTCAAATCCCACCGCTGCCATACTTTTCCCTGTTTGTCATTTGTTCCCGAAATGCACTCAGCAACACAATGTTCTTTCCCACAAACTAACGATATGCTTCTGATGTCCACAACTGGAAAATACATTTTTTTGTACCTTTTTTGGCAATGGCTGTTTTAACATTTCTGCGGTGTTTGTGTTTAGCTGTGATTTTCTTCTCTTTTATTTAGTGTACCTACACAAATTATATAGTAGTTTTTTTCAGGACAAGAAGGATTTTCTTTACATACCATTATTTTGATCATACTTTACTATATAAGAAAAATATAAAATATGGTGAAAATTTTTAAAAAAGGACTTTAAAAAAACCCCCAAACTCTAATATATAGAGGGATTTCTGCAACACTGTTTGAGTTTAGGAGGTGATCTTTAATCTCCTCCTAAGCCCTATTGAAGCAGGTGGCCACCACCATATTTACTAAGGCACACATTGCCTCTCCGGGGAATGATAGATTGTAAGCTCGTTTGAGCAGGGCCCTCCTCACCTGTTGTCTCTGTTAGTCAGTTTGTTATACTACATGCTACTTGTTATGTCCTGTCTACCCATTGTACAGCGCTACGGAATTTGATGGCGCTATATAAAACAATAAATAATAATAATAAGATGGGGCTCCTACGCAGTTTTCGGTGTTGCTGAATGCCATTGTGATCTTTGATCGCTTTCTAAACCCGTTTAACCACATGACGTGCTAGACACGTCAGTTGTCGTCGAGGGGTTAATCTTGAGCAGACCTTGTCTCAATCTGGGCTCTATTTGCTTCACTGCACAAATTATTGGTAGCTTCTCACTTGTGTGTAGCAAATTTTCAACCGGTAGCGTGGCCGAGCGGTCTAAAGCGCTGGGTTTAGGCTCCAGTCTCTCTGGAGGCGTGGGTTCAAATCCCACCGCTGCCATGTTTTCTTAATGTAGACAAATGTGATTAGAAATACTTGCTTGTACCTTAGCTCTTTGTTAATAACTAATTGTCACCTTGCATTCTGTCAGCCTGGGAAATAAGAGCAGTAGCAAGTCTCTTATCTTGCAAAGTGTTACAGAAAGATACTTTTAAGCCTATTTGAAGTTATTCTACGTTACCAAGCTCTAACTCCAGTCGGCTTCTGCTGCAGGAAGAGCTTGGTTGGCCCAGTATAATGTATAGCAAAATCAGTGTTATTTCTTCAGTCCCCTCACCCATTCAGTCTTGCATTACTCAGGGCCAGCTTTGCCCTTCCTGCTGGTGAAATGGTCCACTTCATGATGAATAGTGAAGTGAGGGAGTTGAAACTACAACTCTTCCTTTAGTGAGTAAACCCCCTTGGAGGGTGGTGCAACCTTCACTGTGAGTTGGTAGCGTGGCCGAGCGGTCTAAGGCGCTGGATTAAGGTTCCAGTCTCTTCGGAGGCGTGGGTTCAAATCCCACCGCTGCCATACTTTTCCCTGTTTGTCATTTGTTCCCGAAATGCACTCAGCAATACAATGTTCTTTCCCACAAACTAACGATATGCTCCTGAAGTCCACAACTGGAAAATAGCGTATTTGCTCGATTATAAGACGACCCCCCAAAATCTGAATATTAACTTAGGAAAAAAAGAAAAAGCCTGAATATAAGACGACCCCAAAGGAAAAAAGTTTTACCAGTAAATGTTAATTCATGTAAACTATTTTTTTTAATAAAAGCTATGATTGAGAAAAATATTTTTTTTGTTTTTATTTCTTGTATTTTCCAACCTGTCCCCCAGTTACGCACATCTGCCCCCAGGCTTGCCACTCCAATATGGCACTGTGGCCCATGATATGCCTTTTAACCCTCTATATGCCACTGTGCCCCATGGTGTGCCTTTTGACCCCCTATGTGCCACTCTGCCTCCAGAAATGCCTTATACCCCTATATCCCATTCTGGCATTTAGGGGGTTAAAATGCATATTATGGGGCAGAGTGGCATATAGGGAGGTATAAGGCATTTCAGGAGGCAGAGTGGCATTAAGGGAGTTAAAAGGCATTGTATAGAGCACTGCCTCCAGAAATGCCTTATACCCCTATATGCCACTCTGGCATTTAGGGGGTTAAAAGGCATATTATGGGGCAGAGTGCCATATAGGGAGGTATAAGGCATTTCAGGAGGCAGAGTGCTCTATTAAATGCCCCCTTAACGCCACTCCAGAAATGCCCTATGCCCCCATTTAACACACACACACCCTATACCCCCATTTAACTAACACACACACACACACTCTCTCTCTCTCTCCCCTCTCACCCCTCTCTTACCGGTGCTTCCAGCCGGGGCAGCGGGTTGACGTAGCCTTCCGCTGCAGCCGGAAGGAGGTGGAGTTGGCACCGGTAAGTGTGTGTATGTTGGGGGGGGGGGTGTGTGAGACAGGAGGATCCAGGTCCCCTGCAGCGGTGCGGGGGATCTGGATCTTAGTCTCCTAATCAGACCTCTATTTGAGGTCTGATTAGAAGACGACCCCGATTAGAAGACGAGGGGTATTTTTCAGAGCATTTGCTCTGAAAAAAACCTCGTCTTATAATCGAGCAAATACGGTACATTTTTTGTACCTTTTATGGCAATGGCTGTTTTAACATTTCTGCGGTGTTTGTGTTTAGCTGTGATTTTCTTCTCTTTTATTTAGTGTACCTACACAAATTATATAGTAGTTTTTTTCAGGACAAGAAGGGTTTTCTTTACATACCATTATTTTGATCATACTTTACTATATAAGAAAAATATAAAATATGGTGAAAATTTTTAAAAAAGGACTTATAAAAAAAAAAACAAACTCTAATATATAGAGGGATTTCTGCAACACTGTTTGAGTTTAGGAGGTGATCTTTAATCTCCTCATAAGCCCTATTGAAGCAGGTGGCCACCACCATATTTACTAAGGCACACATTGCCTCTCCGGGGAATGATAGATTGTAAGCTCGTTTGAGCAGGGCCCTCCTCACCTGTTGTCTCTGTTAGTCAGTTTGTTATATTACATGCTACTTGTTATGTCCTGTCTACACATCGTACAGCGCTACGGAATTTGATGGCGCTATATAAAACAATAAATAATAATAATAAGATGGGGCTCCTACGCAGTTTTCGGTGTTGCTGAATGCCTCAATATCGAAGCGTTACAACAACAGCATTGTGATCTTTGATCGCTTTCTAAACCCGTTTAACCACATGACGTGCCAGACATGACAGTTGTCGTCAAGGGGTTAATCTTGAGCAGACCTTGTCTCAATCTGGGCTCTATTTGCTTCACTGCACAAATTATTGGTAGCTTCTCACTTGTGTGCGGTAAGTTTTCAACCGGTAGCGTGGCCAAGCGGTCTAAGGCGCTGGATTTAGGCTCCAGTCTCTCTGGAGGCGTGGGTTCGAGTCCCACCGCTGCCATGTTTTCTTAATGTAGACAAATGTGATTAGAAATACTTGCTTGTACCTTAGCTCTTTGTTAATAACTAATTGTCACCTTGCATTCTGTCAGCCTGGGAAATAAGAACAGTAGCAAGTCTCTTATCTTGCAAAGTGTTACGGAAAGATACTTTTAAGCCTATCTGAAGTTATTCTACGTTACCAAGCTCTAACTCCAGTCAGCTTCTGCTGCAGGAAGAGCTTGGTTGGCCCAGTATAATGTATAGCAAAATCAGTGTTATTTCTTCAAAGTCCCCTAACCCATTCAGTCTTGCATTACTCAGGGCCAGCTTTGCCCTTCCTGCTGGTGAAATGGTCCACTTTATGATGAATAGTGAAGTGAGGGAGTTGAAACTACAACTCTTCCTTTAGTGAGTAAACCCCCTTGGAGGGTGGCGCAACTTTCACTGTGAGTTGGTTGCGTGGCCGAGCGGTCAAAGGCGCTGGATTAAGGCTCCAGTCTCTTCGGAGGCGTGGGTTCATATCCCACCGCTGCCATACTTTTCCCTGTTTGTCATTTGTTCCCGAAATGCACTCAGCAACACAATGTTCTTTCCCACAAACTAACGATATGCTCCTGAAGTCCACAACTGGAAAATACATTTTTTTGTACCTTTTTTGGCAATGGCTGTTTTAACATTTCTGCGGTGTTTGTGTTTAGCTGTGATTTTCTTCTCTTTTATTTAGTGTACCTACACAAATTATATAGTAGTTTTTTTCAGGACAAGAAGGGTTTTCTTTACATACCATTATTTTGATCATACTTTACTATATAAGAAAAATATAAAATATGGTGAAAATTTTTAAAAAAGGACTTTAAAAAAACCCCCAAACTCTAATATATAGAGGGATTTCTGCAACACTGTTTGAGTTTAGGAGGTGATCTTTAATCTCCTCCTAAGCCCTATTGAAGCAGGTGGCCACCACCATATTTACTAAGGCACACATTGCCTCTCCGGGGAATGATAGATTGTAAGCTCGTTTGAGCAGGGTCCTCCTCACCTGTTGTCTCTGTTAGTCAGTTTGTTATATTACATGCTACTTGTTATGTCCTGTCTACACATCGTACAGCGCTACGGAATTTGATGGCGCTATATAAAACAATAAATAATAATAATAAGATGGGGCGCCTACGCAGTTTTCGGTGTTGCTGAATGCCTCAATATCGAAGCGTTTCAACAACAGCATTGTGATCTTTGATCGCTTTCTAAACCCGTTTAACCACATGACGTGCCAGACACGACAGTTGTCGTCAAGGGGTTAATCTTGAGCAGACCTTGTCTCAATCTGGGCTCTATTTGCTTCACTGCACAAATTATTGGTAGCTTCTCACTTGTGTGCGGTAAGTTTTTAACCGGTAGCGTGGCGAAGCGGTCTAAGGCGCTGGATTTAGGCTCCAGTCTCTCTGGAGGTGTGGGTTTGAGTCCCACCGCTGCCATGTTTTCTTAATGTAGACAAATGTGATTAGAAATACTTGCTTGTACCTTATCTCTTTGTTAATAACTAATTGTCACCTTGCATTCTGTCAGCCTGGGAAATAAGAGCAGTAGCAAGTCTCTTATCTTGCAAAGTGTTACGGAAAGATACTTTTAAGCCTATTTGAAGTTATTCTACGTTACCAAGCTCTAACTCCAGTCAGCTTCTGCTGCAGGAAGAGCTTGGTTGGCCCAGTATAATGTATAGCAAAATCAGTGTTATTTCTTCAAAGTCCCCTAACCCATTCAGTCTTGCATTACTCAGGGCCAGCTTTGCCCTTCCTGCTGGTGAAATGGTCCACTTCATGATGAATAGTGAAGTGAGGGAGTTGAAACTACAACTCTTCCTTTAGTGAGTAAACCCCCTTGGAGGGTGGCACAACCTTCACTGTGAGTTGGTAGCGTGGCCGAGCGGTCTAAGGCGCTGGATTAAGGCTCCAGTCTCTTCGGAGGCGTGGGTTCAAATCCCACCGCTGTCATACTTTTCCCTGTTTGTCATTTGTTCCCGAAATGCACTCAGCAACACAATGTTCTTTCCCACAAACTAACGATATGCTCCTGAAGTCCACAACTGGAAAATACATTTTTTTGTACCTTTTTTGGCAATGGCTGTTTTAACATTTCTGCGGTGTTTGTGTTTAGCTGTGATTTTCTTCTCTTTTATTTAGTGTACCTACACAAATTATATAGTAGTTTTTTTCAGGACAAGAAGGGGTTTCTTTACATACCATTATTTTGATCATACTTTACTATATAAGAAAAATATAAAATATGGTGAAAATTTTTAAAAAAGGACTTAAAAAAAACCCCCAAACTCTAATATATAGAGGGATTTCTGCAACACTGTTTGAGTTTAGGAGGTGATCTTTAATCTCCTCCTAAGCCCTATTGAAGCAGGTGGCCACCACCATATTTACTAAGGCACACATTGCCTCTCCGGGGAATGATAGATTGTAAGCTCGTTTGAGCAGGGCCCTCCTCACCTGTTGTCTCTGTTAGTCAGTTTGTTATACTACATGCTACTTGTTATGTCCTGTCTACCCATTGTACAGCGCTACGGAATTTGATGGCGCTATATAAAACAATAAATAATAATAAAAAGATGGGGCTCCTACGCAGTTTTCGGTGTTGCTGAATGCCATTGTGATCTTTGATCGCTTTCTAAACCCGTTTAACCACATGACGTGCTAGACATGTCAGTTGTCGTCAAGGGGTTAATCTTGGGCAGACTTTGTCTCAATCTGGGCTCTATTTGCTTTACTGCACAAAGTATTGGTAGCTTCTCACTTGTGTGCAGTAGGTTTTTGACTGGAAGCGTGGCCGACTGTTGTAAGGCGCTGGATTTAAGTTCCAGTCTCTCTGGAGGCGTGGGTTCGAATCCCACCACTGCTATGCCTTTCCCTGTTTGTCGTTTGTTCTCGAAATGCACTCAGCCACTCAATATTCCTTCTCACAAACTAACAATATGCTCCTGAAGTCCACAAGTGGAAACTATTGTTTTCAAACACCTTTCTTTCACGTTTGGAGCTGGGATGCGCAATTCGTATGTGAGACAGATATTTTACAGGAATATATTCTATGAAATGTATTGTTGCTGCAATGTTGATATTTAATGTTGTGAAATATTTTGGAGTGTCATGATGTGTTATGTAACTGCCCACAGCGGCCAATTATTTATCCATAGCCAAAGTAAAACATTAAATCAATATTAGTGGCTGCGTCTTAATTTCTGAGAAAAGCCATAGACAGTCCTGCAGTCCATATACTAGCCTTGTCTCATTAAGGGGACCAGTACACTATGCAGAGGGGGCACCTTGGGGGTTGTAATCAGCAACTGCTGAGTGAAGACTTCCATAACCCACTATTATCACCAAAATACTAATGAAATGCTAAAATAGCTATTGTGTTCTGGATAAAGTTAGGTTGATTTATTGCTAGTTAACTGGAGACAGATGCACAGTAAGCTTCTGCCCCTTAAGGAGTACTCATATCATGCAGTACAGGCTCAGATGATGTTGGATTTTCTTGAGTGAGCACTCAAAGCACTGCAAGCTTATGTGCTCTTAGCACCACCCATACCCTGTGATTAAATGTGGTCATATATAATTAAAAAGTACCTTAAGGAGTGAAAGAAGCTATTCATTTGATTATAACACAGGAACCATAAACTTGTAAGTCCATTTCAGTTTGTCATTGCATTTGATATTCAAATATTTTTTCTATTTCAGAGCATCCTGCTACAGTTACAGCTACAGTCCATTATATGGAACTGTTTGAACTATTTAGTTTTAGTTTAACACAGTCTTTTGATATTGAATGCAAATATTTTTTTGAGAGAGAGAGACATTTAAAATGGCTTAATCCTCTGAGTGCCAGGGATCCATATACATTTTTCTGTATATACATAGACATTTAGACAATACACACATATACACATGAATATTTGAATAACAGCGATATGAAATTCACGCACAAAAAATAAAAAAATGAATCTAAAAAAGTATTGATTATAAGGTAAGTCTAAGCTATCAAATGCATTAATGTGTATATGATGGCTGGATTGTATCTTTAAATGAAAGCTAATAAAACTAATAAGTCATTCCCAGTGCTTAATAGGTGAGTCTCTTTGTATTTTCATAAGTAAGGTGACATAAATATGATATTTAAAATAATGTGTCTCATACAGTGTTTTGTTTCAAAAGTAAGCTACACATCTAGCAAAAGAACATGTATTCTGCCAATAAACAGGTACGACGCCAACTAAAAGAAGAACATTTACTAAAGGCAGGAACTGCATTACATTTCAAAGAGAATAGAGCTTGTCTAGGTTTCAATGCGGGAAGTTACATTCCTCTGAGAGATCAAAGATGTTTCTATAATCCTGGTGCCAGGCAAGAATAACTTGTGTACACTGCTATGCTATTTACTAAGGACCCTGGACTGATTTATGTATCAAACAGTTCCCATGCAGAATATCAAAGAAATTGGCTGGATTCATTTTTGGAGATATATCAGTTATAAGAGTAATAATGTTTGAATAGGATAATTTGGATATAGGGTTGCTTAATGCTACAGTTGACGTCTACGGTTTACAAACACGTAGGCTAAAGACATTCAAACTCAAGTTTTCACATCTCCGCACATCTTATGCTACCATACAATTCTTTTGGGAAATCAATTAAGGCATGATGTTCATATCAGAGGTAATTTTAAAACAATCGATTACAGACAGAATTCTTTCAGCTTGAATTCACTATGTCAAAATTCCAGTGGGTCAAAAGTTTACATACACTTTATTAGTATTTGGTGACATTGAATCAAATGCTTAGGGTATTCTCCACAAGCTTCTCACAATACTTAGATGAAATTGTTGCCTTCTCCTCCTGACAGAACGGGTGTAAAGTTTTATGGGATTCAGGTCAGGGCTTTGTGATGGCCACTCCAATACTTTCATGTTGTGTTACAACCTTGGAGCTATGCTTAAGATCATTGTCCTGCTGGAAGACCCCGCTGCAACCAGTTTTTAACTTTCTAGATGATGTCTTGAGGTGTTGTTTCAGTATTACTAGTCTTGTTTCCTCGTGATTCCACCTATTTTTTGAAGTGCACTTGTCCCTTTTCCAACAACCCCCCCCATGTCATGGTGTCCCCATCCCCATAGCTGGGATTCTCACAGTTTAGATGGTGCTCTTTTGATAAAAAGCCTTACTCATTTTTCTTCCATACATAGAGCTGGTGATTATTGCAAAACAGTTACATTTTAGTTTCACCTGACCAAAGAACACTCA
The DNA here is from genome assembly GCF_027358695.1 of Spea bombifrons. Taxonomy (NCBI): domain Eukaryota; kingdom Metazoa; phylum Chordata; class Amphibia; order Anura; family Pelobatidae; genus Spea; species Spea bombifrons. Next base: position 37,791,519 of record NC_071090.1, on the reverse strand, counting down.
TCCAAGGGACTATGTTTTCATCCTTGGGATCACCTGCAAACTTAATTCTGGCTTTTCTATGCCGGTCTTTGAGTAGGGCCTTCTTCCTTTCAGGCCATGGGGATGTAGGACTCTCTTAATTGTGAATGTAGATACTTTGGTACCTGATGCCTCATTTCCCTGCTCCTTTGTTGTTGCCTTTGGGCTCAGTTGAATCTTTCAGAACAAAGTCTGGGAGTTAATTTGTGCTGAGCCTGTATGATCCCATGGTTTTTATATTTGCATATCATGCAGGAACTCTTCTCTTCTCCACAAAGCTGTGTTCATTATTCTTAGTCTAGGCCTTGTGAATGGAGTGGGTAGTGGGGAGTATTGGACAAAGAAAGGGACCCCTGGAGAAATTAGCAGAAGGGGTTATATGACCCTGTCTGCATTAATGAAGGTGCTCCTTTCACTGCCCCCCCTTTCTTTTATGTGTAGTTAATGGCCAGCAGGAGCAGGATGTTTGGGTTAATGCCCTGTGGGTTGACCCCGGGTACTGTGGGGATAAAGGGGGGTGGATCTGGCTGGATAGCGGGAAAAGTTGCTATTTAAGAGGGGTAACGCTAAGGGACATCTGCTTTACAACAATGATGACAAAGGAGTTTGCTTACCTGCTGTATGAAGATTCCCGCTTCCCGCCCTGTTTGGAAGTGTTGAAGGTTTCCGGGCGCTGAAGGGTCCCATATAAGAACTAGGTGAGAAACCCACAAGCGGTTAATATCTGGATCTTGGCTAGATGTTAGAGTTAAAAGTGGTTTTATTATGACGTCAGTAGGTGACACGGCTTAACCCGACACGCTGTGTATCTACCAGCAGTACCTGGCGGCTCGTCTGACGCTGATACACGTTAACATGTTTATAGTAGTATGATGGGACCCTACAGTTTAGGTGGTTAGGTGAATTATTGACATTTACCTGCTTATTTTTTTTGTTTGCTCAATAAATTACATTGTGGCATTTAGGTAAATAAATGCCGTGGCCATTTCAAAATCCAAGTCGGGCTGGTGTCATTTAATGTTTGTGTTTTTTATTTAAGGAAATATCAACGCATTGTATAGGCAGTGCAAGGGTCAAAAGGATAGAAAAACAAGAAGAGGCAAGTCAAGAAGTGGAGCTGCAGGAAACGAGGGTGGAACACGGAAGCAGCCAGCAAAGGAGGTAGGGAGACATTGAAAGAGAGCGAATGAGAGTATGAGAAAACATGCGAGAGTGTGAGAGCGCAAGGTGAATGACAACAAATTTTTGTGGAGTAGTGAAAACTTGAATTTGAATGGCTTTAGCCTAGGTGTATGTAAACATCTGGCCACAACTGTACATGTATTATCTCTTCCATTAAACATTTAGTATTGCTGCTGCCTTTCCTAGTCCTGGAGGAGCACGCCTTTAAGTTGTTCCAGCTTTGGCTTTCTGGGTTTCAGGATTTAAGTGACGTAGACTATATAACGTGGGTAGTGCCTAGGGATATAGTCCCAAAGATTGTATAAATGGTGTTCAGCCATATAGCAAGTACATAATCTTCTCTGCTTGACAACATTATTTTTGGTACCACAAGTGTTTTTGTTTTTTTTTATATTGCAACTGCTTCCTGGCTAAACAGTGTGGCAGAAGGAAAACCAGCATGTTAAATCAACCCGGTGCCTTCAAAAGGAATCATCTGTTGTTTTTGGGCCAGTGGCGATATGTCAGGGAAATGTAGCAGGTTTATTACCTGGAGCATCTTTGATCGTGTCTTTATCTAAGGAATCACACACCTGGAAGGATACTGGTGAACTCTCTTTGTATGTACTATATCCTCCTGCTACTAATTAGGTCTTATTGTGTTAAATAGGACCTATATCTGCTTACAAGGTTTGCTGTTTTTGTTCCAATATTGGTAACATTTGAGGACGGCATTGTCTTCTGACTAAGTAGACCACAATGCCCTTTCCTGGCATACACATGCTTTACTAGATATAGATAACAATTTAAGACGTGCATTAGGTGTGTTGGATGTGGTATGAACAACAAAGCAGTCAATCATTTTCATTCTTAATAAAGAGTTTGGTACAATTTTGCTCCCCACAGGACTTACTGCAAATATAGTGCAACTTTTCTACCATTGCAACTATACATCTCATGAAGAGGGCACAGGAACATGTTTGCTGAAACCTACAAATGTATTAAACAAAGGCAGGGTGTTTTATAAGACAGTTTGTAGAAATACAATGTAGAGACCACACAACACAAGTATCATCTGTGTGCCAATACAGGAATGATAGCATTGTAGCCAAACGAGCAGGAAAACCCCAATCCTAAAGTCCAATCAAGATCAAAGGGGAACCGCAAATACAGGAGCTTCCAACGAGAAAGCAGTGAAACCTTAACCAAGGTAAAAGTGCAAAGAAACAGAGGCAGAATCATAGATAGACTGGGTCTTTAATTGGGTCCTATCGAAACCCAAAAGAGCTGTTGGTGACCCAATAAGAAAGATACTGAGAAGACCAATCATGAAAAGCTAGAGCTGTGCTAATTGGCTACACCAGCAGAAAAGAACAATTCAACGGGACCTCTGTCATTCTGAGTGGTCCTAATGGTCATTTCTGACAACAAGTATTATCAACCACTTCCATGTACACACACACTTCAGTGACCCAGAGAAGTGTTTAAAAGGGCAGGACCAAAGGGAACTTTGAATTAATGTATACCTAGAGGGCGAGGCTCTAACCTTTTGTTTCCGATGAAATATTGGCTCCTCTACTATTAATATATGACCTTTGTTACCCAATAACTACCCTTTTTGAGTTGAAGATTTCCCCTTCAAGTCCTTCTTATGAACATCAAATTTATTTTTGCATTGTTATGAAGTGACGCTTTAAATAAATCCAGTTTTGCTAAACTTTCTTTCTCCATGCCTACAATCAAGTGCCTTGAAACAAAGGGGAGATGGAGGAGGAACAGCAGCAGAAGCAATTTCAGATGTTAATCCACCAGAATCTTTTCCACTGATGCCCAACCAGAGACCCATCAGCAGCAGCTGTTTTTATTCTTTGGCAACAGCTATATGAATTAACCTATGTAACGGTGTCTGACCCACAATTTTACATACTTTTTTTTTAATTGCCTGTGTATGGTGCTTGGAGTAGTAGTGGGCTAGCACTAACAGAGATATAACATTACGTTTGTAAATTTACCTAGTTGTCGCTAATGGTCTGGTACACTGCTTAGGATCTTACCTAGTTTTTTAGGCAGGGACACAAGTGCCGTGCTCTTGTGGGGAAGGAGGTAAGTATTGGCTCTAGTAACGCTACTGGGTACATACTCTCCATTGATCTCAATTTCTCAGAATTGTTTGTCAAAATTATTATCTCAAAGACTGAGTCTACAAATGAAACAGTCATCCAATATTTGGCCATTCTATTTTTTGTTTTGGCTGCTAAATTATAAATAACAGTGATTATATGTTTATTTTTTATGGTAATGTGAAATAAAGATGACAGAGATTTAAATTAAATATTGCATACCCCAGATTACCAAATGTCAAAATTACAGTGGCAAGCACAGAAAAAGATAAATAAAGAAGTCTCATACTATACACATGTGGTGACAAATGAAATCTCCTTTGTTGCATTTACTTCTGTTATCTGATCTCTTTATGGAGCTTGAACTTCTAATTTATTACTCACAACTTTTTTTCAACGTCTCCTTAGTTAAGACCCATATAAAGCATTATAATAATATGAATAAACATAGAAGGACAGTTTCAAGTATTATTTGTCCACAAAAAATGTGTCCTCAAAATGTCTTAAGCCAAAACCTAACTTTAAAGGTAACTTGGCCTTTACTGTTCACTGACAAAATTCATACATTTGTTTTCATTACACTAAATACAGAGTACAAAATGTTCTTGCGTTTTCAAGTTGTTTTCTAGGACTATACAAATAAAACTTTTTTTTTAATGGGCCACAGGGCCAGAATTTCTTTATAAAAAACATAGCCTAAAGTGAATAATTAATATGTCAGAAAAAGTATCACTCTTGATTGAAATAACAACATGAAAGTAATGTAATTTATTAATTGTAATTTGGTTACCTTAATTTCGAAAATGTTGAATTATCTGTGTTTAGAACTCTGCATATATGTAGGGTGTTTTTTTTACCTTATATGCTGCGCTAAATTAGTTTAGATCATACTTTTTGTTCCTCTCTAGGAATTATGACTAAAGGTTATTTTAAGATATTAGCCCAATGTATCAGACTGTTGTACAACAATTATGAAGCCTTTTAAGTGGTTACAATCTAGTCTTTACAATTACAGACCTTTAAATTATTATTTGTTGATTTGTTATTTATTTATCAATTTTTTTGATAGTGTGATAATTAGGATCTACCGAATGAAAAGATATAGACCCCTATCAAATAACCATGTATTCTAGGTATATAGACTTCATCATGGGTCATTAAGGAACAAGGGGAGACATGCGATGGACAATATTCTATTCTTCCAGAGATCATCTTGGAAGCTGAAGTATTGATCCAAATAAGGTGGGGTTTCTTCACAACATGGCACCTTGTTTCAAGTAAATCAAACACAGGATTTGTTGCACCAAATCAAAATGAACTTTTACTTTTTTATATAAATCCAAATGGCCCAGAGTGTCACCCAATAAGAACATGGCTGAACATTTTGAATCGGTTCTAAAAGTTGCAGTTAAGAATTGATATCCACTGTAAACTTTGCTGAGGTATATCGTGTTGAAAGACATGGAATTTAAATTGTTTGAGAATTTGTTAAGGTCCTTTCCAACAGACTAAGGGCTTTATTTTTTTAAACAGACACACTTGCTATAGTAAAATTACTAATATTAAAACTACTCAATTCAAGTTCTTTGTACCAGTTGGGTTTGAAGTCAATTTACCAAGGAAATCAATGTTCAGATTTAGTATTATATAGCAGTAAACCCTCACATATAGCACTACCTGACATGTTAGTAAAATGTGTAAAGTAGCAAAAATGTGATTACATATTTGTATTAACCCATGAAAATGAGTAGAGGTAGGAACCCCCAAGACATGCTCCAAAGTGTGTTATGGAGAGAGGTCCCTTTCTTGCATTAACCTCTTAGGAATAAAATAACCTTAAAGTAGCATAAAACTGCGGGGAGCTGCAGTCGTTGCCATACCTCCCCCCAATCTCTTATTGGTTTTGTTAGATAGAATAAACGTGAGAGAAAAACATGACTTGGAGGTAGAACGCATGTTACTCGATTGCTGGCTATATGTATATTGCTGGCTATATTCTACTACTTTCACCGTTTGAATCATTGGGTAACTGCATAATACACACTTACAAACCAACTACCCAATGGCTATTTTGGGGTTTGGAGGCATACATACATGCCACTAGAGAAAAGGGGTATCCATCTTTACACTCTCTGTGGTTTATTCACTAAAAGTAGAGTTAAAAAGAGAGTTGGAAGAAGAGCTATGTTTTTAATATCTCATTTCCCTATCCATAATGAAAGGCTAACACAAGTAAGTTTCTCTAGCATGAATGACGAAGCTGGCCCTGTATAATGCATAATAAAATGGGTGAGGAGACTTTGAAGAATCCTTCTGATTTCACTATACATTATACAGGGGCAACCAAGCTTTTCATAGTTAATTTAAGGTAGTGAAACCACAACTCTCTAGGAAACTATCTTTTCAAGTCTTAAGTGAATAAACCCCTTTATTGTGTTATAGCTCTCTGCCAACACTTCTGCTGGAGGGGCGATGTAAACAGGAATTTGGAGATCCATAACCTTTAATATCTTTTATGCACAACCATGTTTATCAGTGATGTAGGGCAAACATGCATCATTGCTGGTACTGGGTGGCTGAATCCACTAGACACAAAGATCAAAGCATACTTTAAGAACCCAAATTGTTCTATATGGAATATATTATTGGGTGGGATGTTTCATCAACATTGTTAGGCTTGATAATGTATTAATCAACTTGCCTATTTTGCTTTTACTACACAATACAAAGCTCAGGGGTAATTAAGAAGCAGTGGTAATGCTTTTTTGAACAGCTGGTGATGGCGAATAGACTATGTTTACTACCCAGGAGAACTGGGTGTTGCAATTCAGCGAGACAAGGTGCTCAGTTATCATGTTACCAGTTGGATAGAGATAACATGACTTAGAGTCATGCAAGAGCTACAATAGTTTGACAGACAAATATTACATTGCAGTGATTATTTGATATTTCCCAAATTCATCAGTTGTAATGTTTCTGGTGAACTTTAAGATAAGATTGATTTGTTCTGCTTCACAGGAACATCAAACATAAAGTGATCGGCCACTTGTGATGATCCTATGCTAAGGAACACCATGACAAATAAGGATTACGATTATTATCAGCTTCAATTTACTTTCGCTTGGCTAATGTTCTAATCTATTCAGATGAATTTCACAATTTGCCCAAATCTTTCATGCATGCATAATTAGAACCATGTCAGCCCACATACTCGTGTGCGTATAAATAGATCAAGACTTGGAGATCAAGGATATGTAGAGGTGTAAGTGTTTAGTTGAATACTTGCTCCATGAGGACTACAACAATGAAGGCTGGAGTGGCTATTTTGCTAGTAGTGGCTAGCTATTGTTTCTGTGAGTATTCAGATTATGTTTTAGGGTAACTATTCAGATGTACTGTATATTTCATAGAATTAAGGCGACATGATATATATACTACAACTGCAAAAGCAGAGGTTGTTTCTTGTTTTTTTTTAATATATCACCTCATTACCAGCATCAAAAGGCTGAGCAATATATTGCTTACCTCTCTGGTACTATACATTTTAATGGGGGTAGTTTCAAATTAATGTAGTAACTATAGAAATTGATCACTCTATATTCTAGGTCCCATCGCATCATATTGCATTAGAAATGGTGAAAATGAGAGCTCCAGCCCCGATGAAGGTCGTTGCCTACAGAAAGCATTAGTAAGTATATTTTCAGACATGTACACATATGTAGTTTAGCTCTATGATATGGTGTGGCAGCAGTCAACTGGAAGACAGTCAAGGTGGTCTTTACAGTAACTTTAGGAGCTTTATTTGGACACACTGGATTACATGAGGACACATTGCCCATTTAAGCATACAACAAAACAAAACTAAAGCTTAGCTAACATAAAATGAGGGACGTTTATTTGAAAAGAGAAGAAATGTTAATCTAAAACTAGAGGGTCAGTAGATTACTGTACTATACTGGGAGACTTTCATCCCAAAAGATGACAGCTCACAGAAAGACTGCTTCTTCCAGAACCAAATTTAACCCTCAGTTGAGTTCATTTGGCTGAGAACACATGTGTTACCAGGGATTAACCCATTAGTGACAACAAAAAAACCCAGCCGGCAACTTATATAAACGTTAGCCCTCACCTTGCCACAACAATTAAGTTAACCAAGAAATGCGATTTAAAAAAAGATTCTTAACAAAGACTTTTTTTTTCTTGAACAAACATATACTCCAGAAAATCGATATATACTCTGTTTTATTGTAGACAGGAAATTTACAATCAACTATTATTGCTCTGGCAGACTTCCTGTGTGTCTATGATATAACAAAGGTAGGAAGAACATTTCGTTTTTGGTCACTGTATAATATATCACGTTAGCGTTATTGGGTCTTTTACATTCAGTTCTTGTTTGTTTATTAGGATGCAGAAGACAAAGCAGATCTCGTGAACTCAATTGAAAACCTTGAGGTAGGTGGTAAGTCTAGTAATAAAGGAGTAATGCAGTCATATTCAAACACAGCAAAATGGCAAAATCACTAGTGTCAAGAACCACTTAACATTAAGGAAATCTTGCGTTTTTACATACAAGAAAAATTTATTTAGAAGTAGGCCTTGACAAGAAAGGTTAAGGTTATTATCAGTTTCAACTTAGTGCCTTCATTTTCTAAATGATATTCAGATTGTGAATATTATATCAAAATCACTTAAGGGAATGCACACATGTGATTGGTAGAAATAGGAAATGTATTACTTGACCTCTTTGAAAAGTAAACACTTCACTTCACTTAAATAATAAATGTGCTTTTTATTGCAATGACGGTTGAAGTACTATTTGTCAATATCGGTTTACCTTACTCAACGTACGCTCTTTAGTTGACAATTTGTACACCTTCCTATATTGCATCCCCAGTAATGTATATCTCATACAATCATTGTTCTTTTTCAGAATGTATTGCCTCAGATAAAACTTGTGGTATATTGTTCACTAAACTGTTAGTTTGCAGGAGACATGGTCATTCTAGCTCTGGGATTTCAATTTGTACTGTGAAGGGTCACCTAAGCCAATGGCCAATGGAGTTACCATGTTCTAATGCAAAATGTGATAGCTTTCAAGAAACTTACTGAGGTAAAAAGCAAAGTCAAGAAGCTGACACGTGCAGCTACCGCACAGACTCCATATTTAGAGTAATTATGTACACATCAGATAGACAGAACATTTATTTTCTTCCATATGACTCTCTTCATACAGCAATTGCTTCTTAATAATGATCTCTATGAAATATATTTAAACTTTGATCTTTATGGTTTTTTTTCTTCAGAATGTTACTGGTTGCACTCGCATAGACCTGCTGGGATCCGATGCAACTTTGGTAAACATGCATATCATAACTTTATAGTGTTAAAAATAGCCCCAGTTAACACTAAAGATAATGGGGTCCAGGGCAAGCTCTTATAATGGGCCCTCCAGCCCTATTGTTACTCTGTTGTGTGGGGCTGTGCAGCTACCAACATAGAGTCCTCTACTCTTTGCCACCTGCTGCTGGGTGCCAGGAAATCCATTTTCCAGCAGCTGTGGATATACAGGACTTGAAGGAGTGAACTATGCCAGGCTGCTCAACGACAGCTGTTATGGAACCCTAAGATTTTATTTTTCATTTGATGCTTTAAAATGCTGGTGGGAGAGCCAGTATGAGACATTACACACTTCAGGATGTATTCAATGCCAGAGACTGTCACATGTATCTAAAAAGCAATCCCTACACAGAAACCAAACATACATTTGAACTCAATAAATGTGGGACACTACTTCTGTTTTGTTTCTTGTTTGTCCAGTACAACCCATGAGAGGATTGCTATTCATTTATTTACAATAGATTTATCTGTAGCATTTCATCAAACCCATTGTAGGCTATGATGGGTAACGCCGATGCAGCTGATGTCAACAAGGCATAACTTCCCCATGGGATTTTAACTGATGCCCCTCCTAGTCCCACCAATGCCTCCTCCACGTCCCCCCACACCATCCCAATTATAGTTTTAGAATACATTTTAGTATGTGCTCTCGTTTCAGCCAGTAGGAGTGTGCGTGTGGCTTCTAGAATGTAAATACTAGTGTCTGCAAAGGAGTCTAGCACAGCTAATGACATCCAAAGCATGCACTTGTTTGTTAAATAAGGTGTACAATAATATATTATATATCTCATACCATGCTCTGCTGTTTTTTAGGAAGAACTACAACAGGATGTGGATGGCACACTTAAAAACCTTATCAGAACTGCACTTAAATTAATGGTAAAAGAAATAGTAAACCTATTTATACCTTGAAAGAAAACCTTATCTGACAACATATTATTCTGTGAGTTTCACAAATATATATGCAAAACCGCCAACCCCAACAAGATTTAGTGTAAATGTCTTTTTTTATCTGAGATTCAAACACTTTAGGTCCTCTTCCACCTGTCCACAATTAATTACCCCTTTAAAGGGGGAACTGTGGCCGTTTCATTACAGTTTTTCATTTTGTTAATTTATTAAAATGATCTACTGACCATGTTTTTTTTTTTCACGATTAGGTTTTTAAGTTAAGGGACTTATTTATCACAACGAAACTAAGTAGCAAAAGGTGGCAAAACTTACATATGAATTTATTTTCTATCATAAATTTTATTCATTTCAACTCACACCATTACAAGGGCAACCAGAACAAAGGGGAGCAAATATATATTGCTTTCAACATCTACAAAAAGTAGACCTGACGTGTTTTTGGCCATAGCAGAAACTGAAGTTTAGCTTTAGGAATTACACATTTCACAAAGAACATAAAAGTTCTTATAGTTTTACTGTAAAAGTGTTATCCACATTATGTTACCTTACTTTTAAACTCAGACTATAAACTGTAACTTCTATGTAGTTTAAAAAGCACTCATGATTCCTATATTACTTTTTCCATTTTACAGATTGCTCTTAAACTAGAATTCACAAGTACTCCAAAATGTGGCTTAATGGTAAGCTTGCCTAAATACCAAATCTAAATAGTATAAATCATTTATTGGCAACAACAAATAATTTCAGCTTTCATCTTTTGCAGCGACCTATTTTAATACGAACAATTGGAAGACTGGTAAGAATAAACTAAAGTTATCAGCATATTCAATAGTTTTTTAGGGTGTTAGACTTGATTCAATGACCTGTCTAAACATCCAAAAATAATTTGATGACAAATCAATTGTTTGGCCCACTTAGTCACTCCTGTTTTTACCTCTTTGCCCATGTGCTGGGCTTGCTTTAGCTTTAGCATATATATATATATATTTAAATGTGCTTAAACATATCTAGAATGAGATTTGTATGGCCTGTTTGTATGTATAAAAAAGGAGCCAGTATTAACTGCTCTAATATTCTGCTTACCCAACTAAATAATAGCCCATTAGAATAATAATAATTGTGACAAAATTAATTTAAAAATATAGTATAGAATATATTAGCAAGCAGTAAGGGTCTAAATAAACAGGTCGTTAAGACAGAAAATACAGTGGCCGCATGGGAATAAATAAGCTCTCTATCAGAAATTGTCTATTTATGGCCAATTAGACAGCTTTTTTTAATTCAAGCCCAGAGGTCAGTGGCTCCACTGTGAAGAAAACAAAAAAGTGAAAGGGGCCAAATTGTGCAATAAGATCACGTTGGGTACAAGGTCCCCTTCTTCATTTCTTTGGGGTCGCAAAGAATATGTGGCCCATTCCTTCCCTCCTTGGCCAGAAGGCCTGCAGGAGGGCCGGATCTTCTTGGATAGAGGAGGGGGCCGCTCAAAAAAGCTACCTATCTCCCCTCCTCACCATCAAAAAAAACGAGACCTTTTGAGGGGACCCGGCTCCTCCATGGCTTTTTCGGTGTCTCGTGTCACAAATCTGTTAGTGTACATACTGTATAAGAGTTTTGAAAACAAATCAAATCAAATAAAAGAACACACAAGTAAAAAACAGCAAAATTGTGCTAAAACACTTAGGGTACAGAGCTGATAGGGCAGCCCCAAGCTGTTTCTATTATATGTTAGCAAGCAAGCTAACATATTAGTCATCTGGAGTACCTAAAAACTTCAAGCCGACCCTGATTAGTAAAGGACCCCGTTTAGCTGCATGACTTGATTAAGCTCCTTCTCTCATTATTTAATCCTTTTTTATTATTATTTCTGCCCTTCTCTATACACTTTCTGCTACCATAATAGCTTTCTGATAAAATGCTTAAAATTGTATTGCATATTTTAATAGAGACTGCTAAAGTGATATTGTGTATTATTGGTATGTCACAGTTTGGTCCTAGAATTACATAATCAGATTTATTTATTTTTTCACAATGCCTATTTTTGTTTTTCATTTCTTCGAAGAAGTGGGTTTTGAGATTTTTCTTGAATGTTGGGAGGGAGGGTGAAAGCTGAAGGTTCGGTGGAAGTAGATTCCAGAGATATGGGGCAGCCCGAGTGAAATCTTGTAGACGGGAAAAGGTGATAAGTGAGGAGGAGAGCCTTAGCCCATGGGAAGAATGTAAAGATCGAAGGGAGTATTTGTTTATTAGGGCAGAAATGTATGAAGAAGCAGTGTTATGGAGGGCCTTATATGAGAGAAGAACTGCACAGAGCTAATTTATATATATTGTAGAATATATAGAATATTGTAGAATACTAACTGCTTAATATCAAACATGCTAAAAAAAAAGTCTATTAAGACCAATATTTGTTTTCATAAAACTGTAATGAATTTCTTTTAACAAAGTTTTAGGTGAAGAAGAATTATTCCAATTTCATAGTATAACAGATTAGAAAAATAATATAATATATAATAAAAATAATACTAATAATCTGCAGTTATGGGAAAAACAACCATTTTTAAATAATATGACATACCTGTCAGGACTGGACAGACTTTTTTTGATGACACCCTTCAAAAAAAATATTGTCTTCAAAAATAAATGTTTATTTAATCTGACCAAAGTAGAATTCATACATTGTAGACAAGCAGATGTGAAATGTGCTGTTTTGTTTTGCAGAATTCACTTTTCCCACCACCTATACATGCGACTGATAGAGGAAACAAACGCCACACACGTGACCTTTCAGGTCTTTTACGACTGGTAGGAGGGCTTGGAGGGGTGGCCTCAGGACTAGGTGACTTGACAGGAGGGCTTGGTAAAGTGACTGGAGGGGTTGGGGGAATGGTAGGAGGGCTTGGGGGACTAACAGGATTACTTGGTGGGCTTCCTTTACTTTCAGGCCTTACAGGGAATCTGCTAGGAGGATCAGATTTACTCGGGGGGCTTTTAGGACAGAGAGATGGACCATTAAACCTTGGTGGATTACTTGGAAGCCTTACAGGGGCTCCTGGAGAACTACTGAACCTTGGTGGATTACTTGGAGGATCAGGGAGCCCACTGGGATTACTTAGAGGACTAGGGAACCTTGGTGGACAAACAGGGGGGCTACTGGACATAGGTAGACTGCTTGGAGGTGTAACAGGAGCAGTTGGAGGATTTACAGGTGCAACACCTGGAGGAGGCTCTGCAGGAGGTGGATTGCTTGGAGGAGCAGTCGGAGGTGGTGGAAGAAATAGTGGTAGCCTACTTGGAATCCTAGGTTAATGGATGAGGTATATATATTTTTTATATTTACCACATTCTCTTCTTTTCATCCCAAATCACACACACCCATCATATCCAATTTAGCACAAAAAAATAAATAATATAGGACTTGATGATAAAATATAAATGTGATAAAATATAAATGTATAACATAAATATAAATAAAAACAGAACCTTTTTAGGGGATCTAGTCCCACAACGCCCTTTTCAGTGATTCGAAAATTCCAATAAAACAATTCCTGCTTCTGTGTCTTCGATATTTTTTTTTTAATACAAAAAAAATGGCATGCACTGTACAAAAAAGGTACAATCGTGAAAAAACTAACAATGAACATAGTGCTCTGTATAAAGCCCTGGTATGATAAAAATTTTATGTACTGCACACCTATCTTAAGAGGCTGCTACAGTGACATGTAAAATAACATATGCTTGTAGTGGTCTGAGGTGCTAGGCGAGGTGAATAGCTGACTTCTCTGAGGGATCATGGAATTTGCATGAAATGTCCTACAGATAATATGAATAAAGACAAATGGAAAATATAAATGTCACTAAATGGAAAATATTAATCTAATTAAAAATAATAATGGTTACATAATTAACAGATGTTTAAAACAGCCTTAACAATGAAAAAAATCACTTGGCATCAATTAACACAGGTTAAAAAAACGTATTGTGAGTTAACATTTAGGCAAGTTTAGACAAGTGCTTCAAATGCCCCAAATCAGAAGTTTTGCAAAAAGTAGACTGAAATCCCTTACAAACGTCTTAACAACATATTGTTTGCTCAATTCTGATTTTTGCCATGTGGATAATTATGTTTCTTTTCAAACTCCAAAAATGTATTTTATTGCATAACCCATTACAGGTTTTTAAACGCCAAAGCTAATGTTGTGTTTTCTTTTTTTTTCAGAAGAAGAAACAATTCTCATGCCCAAAGTGGAATTAAGAAATGATTACTGATTAATTATTTTACTTGAGCTCTATCGTGTTATAAGTGTTTCTTTCTTGAGTGCAATAAATCATATTCACAGCAATATTTGGATTTTTGGATTTATTTAGGATTACAATGCATTCTTAAACTATGTGTAAACTATTCTACTGTTCTACTCCCTACCTCCTCTTTGTTTTCTGTACAAGAGATGGGAAGGGGCAGACAGATGATGGGAAGGTGGGTTGAGCACAGAAGCATGGCAAGCTTTGAGCAGGAGAAGAAAAGGTCACAAAATGGCCAAGTCAAGACTAGGAGTGAGCATGACCAAACACCAAGTTCCCCATTCTGAAGTCAATGATCTAAAAATTAAGATGCTATAATTACCTGTGGCATCTGGAGATGCTGGAGAGTCCCTGGCATGGCTAAGATACCCTTTCCCCACCACCTCAGGCAAAAAAGCACATAAAATGGCTCTTTAAACTTGTCATTGCAATGCATTAGAAGTACCCACAAAAACAGAAAAACCAGAGATTGAATCCATTAAAATACTTGGACAATTTCCAGACATTAGCACTTTCCTAAGCAAGTGCTTTCTAATTTGCGCATTTAGCTGTCACTACAATAGACAATTTTCAGACAATAGCACTTTCCTAATCGAGTAACTGTGCATTCTAATTTGCTCCTTTATATGTAACTACAACCTAATTATGACTGCTTATGTTGTTCCATAAACAATATACTTAAACATATAAAAAATCAAAGAAGCCTTACAAAGATGCCATTTACTAGCAATGGCTGATTCAGTGCTAGTCTTAACACCAATGCTTGATTGAAGAGGGTGCTGGGCAGTGGCAAATTCTTAAAAGGGAGAAAAGTCTGAAGTGGCGGCAGCCCCTGGGATATTTTCAGATCTTTTTATTGGCAACCAAATCTCTGTGCCCTTCTTTCCTCCCCTGGTGGCCCTCTTGTCTCAGAGCTCAGAGTGTTTGCAGCATGAATGGATCAAAGTTTGTTACAGGCCTTAAAATCACATAAATCAGCATGGGAAATAAAAGGAAAAAGGAGAGGCACAAACAGACTTCTTGCCAGGAGTGCCATTTGGGCTAGAAACAGCACATAGTCAGGCAAATCGTTTTCCATTATTGGTTATTTTTGTTAACTGCTACAGCACCTACTCTGTGAAACGTATTACTCAGAACTAAATGTAGTATAGGAAACATTATACCTAGCACTGTGAAACGTCCAGACTTCTCTCAAACTTACTTCTTTCATCATGTAAAAAAATGTGTACAGAATTTGTTTGGACATTAATGTGTGCAATACAAAAACGGACAACGATAGCTTGTTGACATATATAGTTCACCTCTTACTATGTCCTTTTTTTTTTTTATTTTTTTTATTTGTGATAATACTTGATCAAAGAATGCAATGGAAGCTTAGATCTATGTATTAAACATACACTACTTGAGAGATCACCTGAAGGGAAACAACATATTTAATACAATATTTATTTAAAAAGATGACTGCATGAGAATATAAATACGATAGAATTAATTAAAGGTCGGTCTGTCTTATAGAATGTAAAGGTTGTTTGGAGAAGCATGAGATCATTTACAGTATGTTTACTTAACAATGACTCCTTCTTTTCTCAGAGACATAGTGTACTCAATGTATTATTTAATAATATATTAGGTTTTAAATAATCCATCTTGTTTGAATTTGCTATTTTGGTGAAATGTTCACAAACTGTAATAAATAGCATGATGCAGTGACATGTTCAGAAATGTTAAAGGTGAAACTGTACATTATTATATTACATATATTACATTTTTAAAGTGGCATCTGCAACAAATACAGTATTTGCTGTAATTCTTACAGATATGATAATATGGACATAATGTTGGTATACTTTAGGTACGTGGGCTCTATGAAAGAAATATTTTTGCACAGCAGTGCTCTTGGATGCATTCAATTTAATCACGACCTCCATCATAATGTTAGTCAGAAGCAAGTCCTAAAATATATCATTGAGAAATGTTTGAAACACAGCGGGAGGATAGCATAGTCCAAAAGGCATGGCTTGATATTCATAATGTCCATGGGTGTTATAGTCTGTCTTCCACTTGGCCCCTCTTACAAATACAAATAAGATTGTAAGACTCCCGAGATCCAGCTTGGTAAAAATATTGGATCATTGTAGGGATCATACATTTGGTGAACACAAGTTACAAAATGTTTATTGTTAATAGTGACTTTGTTGAGTTCTTTATAATCAAAATATGGTGGATAAATCTCTACTTTTTGGCTACAAAATTAAAACCAGCCACAGAGATGTGGAGGACTGATGAAGCCAGAGGACAGATGTTATTCTATCTGCTATTTAGGGGCAATGCCTCCCAATATGAGGAAGGAACTTGTTTTGTTGGGTCTTCTGCAGGGAGGTCTAACATGAGAGCAGTGGGTTGGGGGAAATTGATGTATACTGGTTTTGCTCCAGGCTAAAATTCATCCAAAGAACCATTCTATGGTAGGCTTGTGGGTCAGGAGCCAATGTAACCCTAAAATTTAGTAAAATGTAGTCTCAGGTACAGAACAGCTTCAGTCATCACACTGGAACCAGGAGTAGAAGCTTCCACAGACACAGGACTTGCAAGAGTTACAGGCATGCAGGAAAAAGTCAGACTCCACATTATCTTTGCATCCAGTTTTTAGGCTCATTTAATGAAGTTAACATCTGTCCTTGTGGGTCATTGTAAGCTGCTTAACGGAATACCTCTTCAGGGCCCACTGTGACCTATTCAAGTTTCATGATAACTGTACTCAAAAGTACAAGCATCATGAAATCAGGCAGGGCAGTTAATAACAAAATCAGACTCTAAAGCAGAAGATCTGGCTCAGTGAACAGGCTCTACGTTTCTGTAGAATAGACCGAAAGAGATGTGAAAAATGTTTGCTCATTTGCTTCAGACATCGCTTTAGCTGGCGTCCTCTCTCTAAATCCTCCAGTCCAGGAAGTGCCGCCATTTTACCCTAATGTGAATGTCCGCTGAAATCAAAAGAAAATTCAGAGCATTTTGCTTCATATTCGTCCACTTCGTGAGGGGTGGCCTTTTTTTTCATGGCTTCATACAAATCTCTGAATTTGCTAAAATTCTCTACCTTTGCAATTTCTATGAATCCGAACACACTAGCCTATTACCGTATTTGCTCGATTATAAGACGAGGTTTTTTTCAGAGCAAATGGTCTGAAAAATACCCCTCGTCTTATAATCGCGGTCGTTTTATAATCAGACCTCAAATAGGTCTGACTATGAGATGACTAAGATCCAGATCCCCCACAGCTTCAGGGGACCTGGATCTTCCTGTCTCCCCCCCCCCGCCCCACTTACCGGTGCTTCTGAGTCCCCGGTGTGGAGCACTCTGCCTCCAGAAATGCCTTATGCCCCCCATTTAACACTCCCTCCCCCTCCCTCCTTCAAACATACCGGTGCTTCTGACTCCCCTGTCACGTAGCCGGGGCCGTGTGTAGAGCTCTATGCGATTCGCGTAGACAACTTACGCTGCAGCCGGAAGGAGGTATGCCTAGCAGCGGGGGTTGTCTGCATCCCCGCTACTAGCCACACCTCCTTCCGGCTGCAGCGTAAGTTGTCTACGCGAATGGGGGGCATAAGGCATTTCTGGAGGCAGAGTGCTCTGTGAAATGCCCTTAATGCCACTCTGCCTCCAGATATGCCTTTTTAACTCTCTAGACGCCACTCTGCCTCCTGAAATGCCTTAAACCTCCCTATATGTCACTCTGCCCCATAATATGCCTTTTAACCCCCTTAATGCCAGAGTGGCATATAGGGGTATAAGGTATTTCTGGAGGCAGAGTGGCACATAGGGGGTCAAAAGGCATATCATGGGGCATAGTGGCATATAGGGTTAAAAGGCATATCATGGGGCACAGTGGCATTTAGAGGGTTAAAAGGCATATCATGGGGCACAGTGGCATATAGAGGGTATAAGGCATTTCTGGGGCAGATGTGCATAACTGGGGGGGGCAGGTTGGAAAATAGAAGGAAATAAAACCAAAATATTTTTTCTCAATCATAGCTTTTATTAAAAAAATAGTTTACATGAATTAACATTTACTGGTAAAACTTTTTTCCTATAGGGTCGTTTTATATTCAGGCTTTTTCTTTTTATCCTAAATTAATATTCAGATTTGGGGGGTCATCTTATAATCAGGGTCGTCTTATAATCGAGCAAATACGGTATTTCTGTTATCCGGGGATGCAGATGAACAGGTTTTCGTGTACTTTTCGGCAGTTACACTTAACCTGTGCAAGAAATCTTAAGCAACACATAAGCATTTATTAAAAAAGTGTAAAAGAAATTTGTGGCAAAATAGTTGCATGGCAAGTTTCTAAATTCATTCTATTTCATAGATACTGTTCCTGCTATTGTTACAAACCCAGCATATTGAAGGTATATTTAACCTATAATTGTTAGAAGTATATGGAACATAATTTTGAAAATCAAGACACAAATAATTGCTTTAGTGGAAATTTCCATAGGTAAAACTACAATTCTTTTAAAAAATATATTCTTTATAATATATGTTGCATTAAAGTTATGAAAATGGTATGACCCAATCTTTCCTGGAAAGAAATAATGTATATTTGTGTAAGGACATTAAACATTGACAAAAATAATCATGACTGAACAAAGATAGGGTTAGTTACGGCCTAGAATGAACATCAAAAGTAGTCTGGAGAATTGTGAGAAACCAGCAGAGGCGTATCTACTGAAAATAGCGCCTATGGCAAGCACTGAAATTGCGCCCCTGTCCAAATATCTAAAACCCATTTACTAGCCCCTGCTGCCCATATATATATATATATATATAAATATTAGTTCCTGCTGCCGATAGCAGGTATAGATCAACACACAAACCCAGATCAATTGAAATTCACTTGTGATCTCAGCACTGAAGGAATATATACCCACCCCCCTACCCACTATATAGCCTCTCCCCCTACCCACTTTATATCCTTACCCCCTACCCACTATATACCCTCTCCCCCCTAGCCACTATATATCCTCCCCCCTAGCCTCTATATATCCCCCTAGCCACTATATACCCTCTCCCCCCAGCCACTATATACCCTCTCCCCCCTAGCCACTATATACCCTCTCCCCCCCTACCCACTATATACCCTCTCCCCCTAGCCACTATATACCCTCTCCCCCCTAGCCACTATATACCCTCTCCCCCCTAGCCACTATATATCCTCTCCCCCCTTACCCACTACATATCCTCTCCCCCCTACCCACTATATACCCTCTCCCCCCTAGCCACTATAGACCCTCTCCCCCCTAGCCACTATATACTCTCTCCCCCCCTAGCCACTATATACCCTCTCCCCCCTAACCACTATATACCCTCTCCCCCCCTAGCCACTATATACCCCCTCCCCCCCTAGCCACTATATACCCTCCCCACTATATACCCCCCCTTAGTTCTCTCACCTTGAAGTCCTTGAAGATGCTGCTGTCATCCTGCACCGCTCGCTGGTGCCCGCTGCTTCACTGCTGAGCGCCGTAATATGACGTCACATTTCGGCGCCCAGCAGTGAAGCAGCGGGCACCAGCGAGCGGCTTTTAAACGTTGTCTTCTTTTTTTTTTGATGCGGGGGAGAACCCCCTCTCTCTCCTCCGCATCACTCCTCGCTGGTGCCCGCTGCTTCACTGCTGGGCGCCGAAATATGATGTCATATTACGGCGCTCAGCATGAAATGCCGGCGCCGGCACCGGCACCGGGACGGAGGTAGAGGCCTCGTGGAGGAGAATGAGGGACGCCGAGCGGTTGCTAGGTGCCCCTTTCTCTCCTCCGCATCAAAAAAAAAAGAAAAAAAAGACGGCGTTTGAAAGCCGCTCACTGGCGCCCCCTTCAAATGGCGCCTATGGCACGAGCCATAGGTGCCATACCCTAGATACGCCTCTGGAAACCAGGGACTATAAAGTCAGAATAAGAGTTTGTTTAGTTAAACTTTTGTTTAACTAAAAAGTTGTATTGTCAGGAAATAGGGACTTTAGCTGAAAGAGCAATGTTTGCTGCCCCTTCCCTTCACATAGTCCAAGGAAGGCAAACGAAGGTGACCTGTATTCTATGTCTTGTTGTTCACTTATCGAGCTGCAAAAAGTACATTTTTTTGTTGTGTGCCCAAGACAAACACGGATTGCAATTATAGTAGCCAACTATTATAGCCTATAGAAGAAGTCCTGGAACACTTAAATGTCTGCGGCTTGGACAAACTTCAATGAATTAAACATTTATTAACAACCCAAATTGCATCATGTGATGGAGTGTTCTTATTATATAAAAGAAGCACTTGATCACTGTATTAAGTGTTAGATCTTGGTGTTGGTACCTTTCTAGAACTGAGATTCCTCTATACACACAATGAGCAACATAGCTTGTTTGGTGCTCGCCCTCCTGGCAATTTCTTATGGTAAGTAATATGGTAAGTAATATTCAAATAGATATACGATGTTTGATAGCATATATCAAAGAAAACAGGTTTTGATGTAGTTCCCTTTAAGGTGGATCCGTCACTGTTCCTAAATATTGCATTCTTATTCAGCACACCAAATAGACCTTTGTAAAATTTAAAAGAGATAAGTATTTTGAACACACCTTGCATGTATGCCTTTGGGGACAGCGGCCTGAACTGAGGACACAAACAGTCATTTCTCCCCTTGTGTGAAGTTACTATGCCTGGTTTTGCCAGTCCTTGTCACATTTTGCATCAAATCACATCATCTGTAAAGTAAATAGTCCAAAACATGATTTAACAAAAATTTAGTTATGGGAGAATGTGAGAATGTGTGATGCGGACATTTCCCCTGTAAGCAGACTGTAGGGATGGAGGAATTTAGTCACCAAACTCTCAACTTGATGCTTTATTTGTCATGAAGTTTTTCCTTTTAGAGAATGGAAGCTAAGAAGTGGTATTCTTTGTTACAAGTCAATAAACAAAACCTCATGAAATCTATTCAATACATGATCTGCCGAACACCCCATCTTACTTTAAACAAGATGAGTGTCAAATAAGCTTAAATGAATATTTATTGTTAGCAAGAAAATTGTATTAGAAGACTATTCATCTGAAAATGTCATTAGCTTGTATTGCTATAAAAATGTTAACTTACTATACATAGGTAATATTTTAATTACTACGTTTTTTTTGTTTTTTTTAAATATTATTTTAGGCACAACGGTCAATGGAGACACATGCGTTTTTAAAGTATGTATACCTTTACTGGATAATCTTTTATTGAACAAACAATGACATAGGTAGACTCACATGAGAAATAAGAATAAAAGACTAAATATACTAAGATAAAAAACCATCTCTCTTATATTTACATGTCTGAGTGTGGCGAGAAAAGTCCATCTAAATAAAATATGTTTCATTTTTTACAATGCATCACTATTTGCTACTTCATGATGTCAAAGATTTATGTGTGTCTGAACCTATTTTGAACTCCAATCTAACTAAAATCTAACTAAAATCTAATTAAAATCGCTGTATTACGTACATGTTCATCATGAGAAAAAGAGACATAAATTGTAGCTTAGGGCACTGCAGATGTAATATCATTTACTTATTTACAAAGATATCTGGAGCTTTATCATCGTATTGATCACTATAAGAAAAGGTAGAATCATACAACTAGTAGAATTCATTTGAAGCCCCCAGGTGCTTTTTTAAGAGGTAACTTATGTTTTTTATTATTATTATTATCTAAAACTCACTTAGAAAATGTAGGTTTGTGAAAAATAATATCACATTTAACTAATACACCAAATGGTTAAAATGGGTTATGCCTAAATGTGAAAACATATAACTATTATACGGTATTTAGTTAATGAGTGATCTATAATTGTTATTTTTGTTTTTTTGTATTTCAGGAAAACATTAACCTGGTGACGCTGAAGGCTTGTCTGTTACAAATAAAAGATGTAGGTTTGGTCTCAAAAAAACATTTCTATTCTTGTACCTAATTACACTAAGAGGAAGTCTCAGGTGAAGCTTGGTAGTTGTGCCTAAGTTTGAGAGGACAGGGAATTAAGGTAGGGGTCATCATTGGAGGTGGGGGGTAGTAACAAAGTGAGCAGCAACAGAAAATGGGACGAAGGAGAGGGAGTGAAACATTAAATGGAAGGGTATGAGGAAAACTGGTTGGTGAAGGGGGGAATGTGATTATCAATAATAAAATGGAAGGGGATGGTGAATAGAGGAGAGGAAGGCAGGAAAGCAAAGAGAACAGAAAAAAGAGATAAGGATAGTGATGAAGTGTGAGCATCAACTGGACACAGAGGGCATGAAAGGAAGGAGTGAAGACACAGGAAAAGGGAGAATGTGAGAGTGAGCATCATGGGGATAGGGAGGAAGGTGGTCTTTAAATGAGAATAACATAGAGAAAGAGTTGAGATACTAGTGAGATGAAGGAGAAGTAAGAAGGGAAGAAAAGAGAGACAAAATGAGGGGGCAACAAACATGAAAGGGGGTAATGTGGGAACATTGAGCACCATGAAACCGTAGCAGAAGAGAGACAAAAGACACAAGTGGAAACTGGGATGTAGGAATCTTTACATGAAATTTTATTAGCGATCCGCAGGGGGTAATTGTGATTGTGATTGTAAATTAGTGCTTGAGGAAGGGCAATTGTGCTTGTAAGATCCTCACAATCATTGGTTTTGCTATAATGAGGAGGTTAACCAGAACTTTTGCAACTGAGGCAGCTTTGAAACAAATGTCACTGGCAGGAACACATCATGTTAGAGAGTGAGGGATGATCACAGAGAACCTCAATCTGTGGACTGCAGAAGGAAGATATTTGATAATCTGGTATGGGATCCTGAGAGCTCAAGGCACTAGTAGTTTCTCAGTAGTTTTTCTCATCTGGTTCCGGTTTTCCATGAAGATTGCATTCAAATAAGAGATCTCCAAAGGGCTCACAAATTTTCTAAGACTATTTCCTGAATACTTATGGCCATTCACTGAGCCTGCCATAGTTACTGAATTACTATATTTTCTATCTAGGGAACATCGGATTCTGTTAAGAATTTGGTAACTGTTATTTGCGGGTATGACAAAGTCAAGGTAAATATATGTATTTATTAACATTTTTTTGCTTTTTATTTTTTTACATTTTAATCTGGTGAAAACTGACATATAATGGATTGCAAGATTTCGAGAATATCTAGGCCTGAAGAAGTGAGCTAGTCTTGAAAGCTTGCAATCCATTATGCGTCAGTTAGCCAGGTATTATCTTTACCAAATTTGCTTTCTCTCTTTCTATGACTGTAGATTTTTTTAGATAAATTATAAACCTTGTTGATTAAATTAGTTGTGTAAATTTACATTTAATCTCCACATCTGAACTATTTTCAACTAAAGATCTGAAGCACTGATCTAACAGACTCTGACTTTTTTAAACTAAACTTTCTACCCAGACTTTAAACCAGACATCATGGGTTATGAAAACCCTTACATCTACTGCAGCAGAATGTCTGATATAAAAATATGTGTATCTCTGTTAAAGGGAATATAATAGTTTGTTAGTTTCATTAAAACGTATTATAAACAGACAGTTTTTTTGCCATCTGTATCGGTTTGTTTAATCTGTCAGTTTTAGTTTTGTCATACCTTTTGAAAGTGTCTATTGCAAGAAGCACTGTGCAATTTGTTGGTGATATATAAAAAAAATGTAATAATAATCTGGACCTGGGTCTGAAGACCAACATTCAAAACATATGTCCTATACATTAAATAAAAAGTGCTATACATATTAGTAAGAAAGGGTCTGAAGACCAACATTCAAAACATATGTCCTATACATTAAATAAAAGGTGCTATACATATTAGTAAGAAAGGTGAGTATATCTTACAGGTTATTAGAAATAAAATATTGGTATTGGTAAAGGTATCAGCATTTACTGTATTCAATACATGACGTATGTGTGTTATTATGTAGGTGTCTAATGATCCAGAATTGATGAAGACCTTTCTGGTGGACCTGGATAATGCCTTGGTAAGATGCATTTCCTCTTTGTCTGTCACTCTAATCAATTATAATGATCAATTGTGAATTACATTTACTGTATGCATTTACCCGGTTTTACATGTTATGGGCATGAAGATACATAAATTACTGTCCAAGGTGCTCATGTAAAATATGAGTTGGATTCCTTCCTGTTTTATCAACTGAATGTATTAAGGTTTTGCATATCTATGCACTATTGTGCCTGTGGAAATTTGGTGAATTAATTTTGGGGTGTTGGGTTAATAATCCTACTATACACCGACATCGCAGCTCATCATTCAGTTCTCTTGCACTCAGCACTCTGTCTTGTTTTTATAGAGGTTGGCTGGATGCCCAGTAATTTTGAAAACAGAAGGCTGCACTCTGGTAAGTAATTTCTTAATTCAAAATTGCATTGACTTTCTATAGAGTCCATCACATAAAATGACATTCATTTAAAGGAACAGTTTACTGTAGCTGACAGCCCCACTATAGAAGAATGCATATTAAAATACCCTGTCAAGCAGCCAATCAGTGGCAGGGAAGCTCTTTCTAGATGGAGATCTAAAGAGACCCCCAGCCCACAGAGTCCACCAAGCCAGCAGTGTAGCTGACTGCAGATATGTATATCATTTGTAAGGGGGTCCCCTTGAAAAAGGGGACCACATAGCTATCATATGCATTGCAGTGCATATGGTGGATGGATTGACCCTGTAAAGGACTAGAAGTTATAACTTAATATTTGTAAGCACTATTGATAAACACATAAAATTACTAGTACTAAATCTCAGACTTTACATAGCCCATGATTCTTCCGGTAAGGGCTCCACTCAAATACATAAATGGAAATAATGAGATTTCAGTAACATGGGATGGCATTTATATAAATTAAGTGATCAGCTGATTTAATTACTTTATAGACTTAATCGATATAACAGCCCTGACTACAATTATTATTTTTTTAATTTCAATTACTTGATTTGAATCTTATTAATTTTCTCTTCCAATTAGAATCTATAGTTGCATATTTCCATTCAAATGGTGCTAGTGGAAACTATAAATTTCATAGGCGGTTTGATTTATAAACTAAATTATTATCTATTTAATATTGATATTTTTGGAAATTTCCCTCCCTTTGAGTAGCTGACTATATGGATCTATAGTTATATATATCTATATATAGATAGATTGATAGATAGACAGATACATTGATGGACCAAGATAAATAGATTTCATATTCAGATATAAATATCCCGTTTCAGTCTTCCACGTGAGTGATAAATAGCGTGTTTTTCATGAAAATCTGATCAGGAATGGCCATTTGTTTAAAATAAAATATAATCCTTTCTCTTCCAGGTGCAACTCTCTTTGGCAACAAATGACTTAGTCCTTTCCATTTACGGAATTCTGGTAACATTTTTCATTTGTATCTCTTAAAAATCAAAATAAAATACTATGTGATTAAATCATTGTTTTTTAATACTGTGACAAAAGGTGTGGTAAAGTGGTAGATGGCAGGTATATTAGACCAGCCTTGGTCAATAGTAGTCTCCTTTAACCCCTTCAGGACCGGAGTTGGCAAACTGCGTCTTCCCTTGAAGACCGCAGTTTTTTAAAAAATATTTAAATTCCGTGCTCGTGATTCGCTGCAAAGCGATCACGTGCATGGAATTGAGGGGGAGTGGCTGCCCCTCTCGATCCCAGCGTTCAAAGCGACACTGGATCGCGTATCATCGATGACGTACATCGGTCGGCCGGTGACCTTTGACCCGGAAGTACCAGGTATGTCCCGGTCTTGAAGGGGTTAAAATGTCCCAGGGAAAGATGTTGTTTGTTTACAAACTGCACTACTGGCAGTTTGCAAAACATGATAAGGGTCCCTGGGGCGGAGCATCTGGAAGAGCAGGGTGGGCCAGTGCTCCAACAGCACTAATTGCTGTTTTGATCCTGTCCAGAGCCTGCATTCTGGACAGGAGCTCCACAGGTGTGGACTAAGTAGCAGCTCACCTGTGGTTGATTAATTAGCAGGCAGATGGTAAAAGGGATTGAGCCTGATTCAGAGGAAGGGAGCCATTGTTATGCCAGCTAGGAGAGCTGATGAACTGAGGAGTGGTTTCTCTCTGCAAAGCTGTTTTGTCCAAAGCAAGTGCTCAAGCAAGCAAAGACTGTTATCCTGTGCTGCTTATAACTGCTGCTGTTATTCTGTGCTGCTTATAACTGCTGCTGTTATTCCTGAAAAATAAACATTGAAGCTGAGCTGGATGTGTCCTGGGCTTCATTTACCCTGGAAGACTGTGGTTACAACCAAGATCCTTGACAAAAATCCCAAGAAAAGGGGAGGCCTGTCACAATATATACAAATAACTTTTCAATAGATAAAAAAAAAACTCATATTGCAGATCAGCTAAATGCATCAAGTATCTCCTAACATCACTGTAGGTTCAATGTTATTTATTGGCTAATTCTTAGCCAATGCCAGAATTCACTGTAATGTCACTAAAAAGCGTAATACTTCATCAACGTTTTATGCAGCTATATTTCTACTATATAATGATTTTACTATATGTTGTTTTCTACAGTCACTTATCCCAGGTGTATCGTTTACTGGGTGCCCTGTTCTGGTAAGTTTATAGTAAACATTTAAAACAATTATATATATATATATATATATATATATATATACATACACATCTTGACAAAGGTCACGCTGTGATTTGAAACGTCAATGTGATTGTTGATAGGTAAATACAATTTGTGATTGTTAAGCAATACAAGACCTGTGAGTGCACTTGTTTTGTGGATTGTTACAAGGTATTTTATTGCATTTCTATAAAATAATAATCATTTCAGGGATACAAAGTGTCTGTACTAATCCCCAAGTTAAGCATAGCTTTGAACATTTTCCAGGGTAGGCATCCTGTATGTAGGCTCATGTTGCCATACTCAAATCTGGCGTTGCACATCTTGCTTTTGCCAGGTTACCCAGCTATGCTATTTCCTAACGCAAGACTTCATTTTAAGATAACAAAAAACAAATATTTAGTAGTGTAGTTGCTGTTCAAACATGGTATGTTCAGACATGCCTTCTTCTTTTTTATTTTTATCTGTGATCCTCTGTTCTCCCTCTCATATTTGTATAATATGCATTGACAATACTTGTCCATTCAATTGCTTTCCATACATCATTGTACTTCAGTAACTTATGGCTCTATGGGTAGTCTCGCTGCACAATCTTCTCATTACTGTATGCTCTCATACTTATTTGCAATAAAATTATTATTTTAATAATAAAAAAGATGCATAATGCCCTAAAGATTTAGATCTTTGATGTGTATTATTTAATGTGAGACATTCATTCATTTTTTTCTGCTTTCACAATTCAGACCCTTTTGAACTAACGCACGAGGAAGGAACAACAAAGGCTGTGGTGTCAACATGATCTTTTAATTTTTTTCTGCAGCAAATCAGTAAATGCTTATTCTTCTTGCCTATGGCTGTCTTACAAATCAACTAATAAAAAATAATGCTAAGCAAAATAAGCTTACATTTTGGTGGGTTTTTTTTACACGGATAAAAAAAGGATTTTAGATATATGTGCATTTTTATTGCAAACCTCTCCATACAAAATTGACAAATTCATCTTGTACCCTTTTTAGTAGAAACATAGCACTCTTGCCTGGACCCCCCACTATATTAGAAGATGGAAGGATCATGACATTCCTGGGTTTGAAAAGGGACTGGAAAATGGCTGGAAGCAGCCAGGTAGTTAGTGATTTTTAACATTACTGTTCCTAAGGATTGATCAGAATGATTGCAGTACTTGGAGCCTTCCAGCACATCTGCCACTTTTCCAGGTTATCTTCTATTTAGTCATACATTAACATTGTTCATATCTAGAAAAGGCTGAGGGGGGGGGCTTTCATTCAGGGGTATGGCTAGCACTAGTTGGACTTGAGTGGGCAGGAAGTTGGCAGAACCTGGGCAGG
Source organism: Spea bombifrons (assembly GCF_027358695.1). Classification (NCBI taxonomy): domain Eukaryota; kingdom Metazoa; phylum Chordata; class Amphibia; order Anura; family Pelobatidae; genus Spea; species Spea bombifrons. The sequence continues at coordinate 37,763,608 of NC_071090.1, read as the reverse complement.
GAGTGGACACAATCAAGTGCACCAACAACTCATAAGTGAATAAAAGACAAATAGATGACACTGTTATATACTAAAACTCCAAGTGCCTCAAAACCAATGAGATTTTTGAAACCTACAAGCTGAGCATAGAAAAAAATCAAAAATGCCTCTGTTAAATGGACAAATGCTAGTGCGGTCAATAAAACCTTCAATATATTTATTAAACTGCTTGTCTGCATGAAGTCACAGTACCATATACCCCAGGGTAAGGGCTGGCACTTTGTGGTCCAGGGGCAAGTAAAGCCAAGTGCCCCAAATGGGCTCATTGTGCATGTTCCCCTCCCACAACCCCAGTAACTCACATATACACTGGCAAACATATTTACACACACACTTACACACTGCGTTAATAAACACACACTTACAAATACACATCCATACACATTGAGGCTTACATGCACACATAAACATTCATGCTAATACACACACACACACATAGACATTCATGCTCACATACAATTATACATATACATGCTAACACACATAATCATGCTCACATACAAACACGTATAAATTCTTGCTCACACACAGACCCACATTCATGCTAACATACACAAACACACACACATTCATGCGCACACGTACGTATAAACATTCATGCTAACACACAAACTCACTCTCATGCTAACGCACTTATATGTACACACCAGGCCCGGACTGGGACAAAAAAAAGGCCCAGGCATTTCAGACTGAGCAGCCCATTTTTATGAAAAAACATATATGTACATACATATACATAATACTTGGTCATTCAACATGGGAAGCCTGAAGCTACAATTTAGTACAACTAATCCTTTAAATAAATATTATAGAGTAAATAACACAATACCTTATCTTTTCCACTAAATGATTTCAGGGCCTTGAATGTTTTGTCCCCTGAAGTCACTACAAATTCAGGAGGGCATTTTATCTCTGGATAAGTAAAAATGAAATAGTTCCTACTGTAAATTAAGGAAACAGATAACCAAACACACACACCAGGACAGGCTTTTCCACACCGACACCCAATCACACACCAGGACAGGCTCTGCCACACTGACATCAAAACACACACCAGGACAGGCTCTGCCACACCGACATCCAAACACACACACCAGGACAGTTAAAAAAAGAAGAAATGGTTCAGCACTCAACTCCCAGGAAGCTGGGAAAAAAGGGCAAAACAAAAACAGAAAGCATAACAAAAATAGCAACGTTTGGGCGAAACGTTGCTTTTTTGTTTTGCTTTCTTTGAAAAAAAGTAACCTAAGGATTGGAAGCTGATTGGAGTGCTGGGGTTCTTTTCTGTGTTCCTACACACACCAGGGCAGGCTCTGCCACACCAACACCCAAACACACACCCCAGGACAGGCTCTGCCACACTGACACCCGAACACACACTAGGACATGCTCTGCCACACTGACACCCAGACACACACACCAGGACAGGCTCTGGACAGGCACACCAACACCCAAACACACCAGGACAGGCTCTGTCACACCGACACCCAAACACACACACCAGGACAGGCTCTGTCACACCAACACCCATACACAAACACACACAAGGACAGGATCTGCTACACTGACACCCACACACACACACCAGGACAGGCTCTGCCACACCAACACACACACACCAGGACAGGCTCTGCCACACCGACACCCAAAAACACACACACACACCAGGACAGGCTCTGCCACACCAACACCCAAACATACACACAACAGGACAGGCTCTGCCACACTGACACCCAATCACAAACACCAGGACAGGCTTTGCCACACTGACACCCAATCACAAACACCAGGACAGGCTTTGCCACGCTGACACCCGCACCCTCCGCCTGCCTGTGGCATCTTTGCCACCAAAACAGCCTGCCTGTGGCATCTTTGCCACCAAAACAGCCTGCCTGTGGCATCTTTGCCCCCCCTTACACATCCATGCTATCACACACACATATTCATTCACTCGTTCACAAATATTTTTTCACTAATTCAAAGATAATCATTCACTCATTCAGATATTCATTCATACATTGATACTCATTAATTCCCTCATTCAGATACTCATTAATTCCCTCATTCAGATACTCATTTGCATATACTCATTCACAAACATTCATTCACTCACTCCTTCACATACACTCATTAATTAATTCTTTCATTCAATCTCACATACTCCATACAACCTCCCTCACCCCCTTACCTGAACTGTCTGTACGCGCCGCTCGCAGACGCCGGCAGATCTACACAGGGGAAGCAGACGCGCAGCAGGGTCATGTGATGTACGTGGCATACGTCACATGGTTCTGTTGGAGTCCTGCGTCCCCCTGGCGGTGGAAGAGACGCTGCTCGCGCGCCTGCCAGGTAAGTTGTGGGCCCGCTGCTAGAGTTGCGGGCCCGGTCGCAGTTGCTGCGGGCGTAAGGGGCAGGTGCCCCTTTTGCCCTGCATTAAGGACGGCCGAATAGGCCCAGTCAGTCCAGTCCTGACTGGGCCTATTTTAAGGTAGGGGCCTGGAGCTGCAGCTCCATTAGCCCCTAAATCAATCTGGCCCGGCCGCGGCCTGGGCTGGCCCGGCTGCGGCCCACCGGGCAAATGCCCGGTGTGCCCGATGGCCAGTCCGGGCCTGGTACACACGCAATCTAACATGCATACTCACTTCCTCCCTTACCGATTATAAGAAGACCCTGATTATAAGACGACCCCCCAAAATCTGAATATTAATTTCTGAAAAAAAAAAGAAAAAGCCTCAATATAAGACAACCCTATAGGAAAAATGTTTTACCAGTAAATGTTAATTCATGTAAACTATGTGAACTATTTTTTTTAAATAAAAGCCATGATTGAGAAAAATATTTTGTTTTTATTTCCTTTTTTTCCAACCTGCCCCCCCCCAGTTATGCACATCTGCCCCCAGGCTTGCCACTCTGCCTCAGAAATGCCTTATACCCCCTATATGCCACTGTGCCCCATGATATGGTCACTTATCACTATGTGATCAGTGAAATGTAATTAAAGTGAGGAGAAAAAATCATAAGTAGAATCATCAAGTTCAAAGAAAATATGTCAATAAATGGGTACAAAAATGTATTTAAGTCCCAAAATGCCCTCCCAAAAATCCTGGCATGAAAAGAATAAAAATACCAGCATCTGATATACCCTGTGGCGTCTAGTTTTCAATAATATATGGTTTAATGGAGTAAATTGAATTGTCTGGTTTAAAAAATGACAAGAATAGGGAATAGGCGAAAACTGACCAGATGTAAATAATTTTTTTTTAAAAAATTGTGCACCTCCCAAATGTGACATTTTAGCCCCTAAACAAAGCTGGTTCAGGTCATAAGGGCACTTTAGGATTCTATGCCTCCAGTGCTGAGTTAACATGTGAACAATAATAATAACAAAATTAATATAAATATATATATATATATATATATATATATATATATATATATATATATATATATATATATATATATGATTGCTAACAGCAATCACACTCCTATCATGCCCAGGCAACCAGTACATGCTATAACATGGACATGATAGGAGTGTGATTGCTGTTAGCAATCACACTCCTATCATGCCAAGTCAGCTAGTACATGCTGGAATCTGGGTCTGCCTGGGCCTTCAAAAGGAATCATCTGCTGTCTTTGGGCATGTGACTATATGTCCGGGAAATGTAGCAGGTTTATTACAAAATTATTTGGAGCATCTTTGATGGTGACTTTATCTAAGGAATCTAGTAAAAGCAATCTCATCGTCTCTCCTTTTTTCACACATCCGGAAGGATACTGGTGAAATCTCTTTGTATGTCCTATATCCCCCTGCCACTAATGAGGTCTTATTGTGTTAAATAGGACCTATATCTACTTACAAGGTTTGCTGTTTTTGTTCCAATATTGGTAACATTTGAGGACGGCATTGTCTTCTGACTAAGTAGATCACAATGCCCTTGTTTCCTGGCATCCACATGCTTTACTAGATATAGATAACAATTTAGGGCGTGCATTAGGTACGTCGGATATGGTATAAACAACAAAGCAGTCAATCATTTTCATTCTTAATAAAGAGCTTGGTACAATTTTGCTCCCCACAGGACTTACTTCAAATATAGTGCAACTTTTCTACCATTGCAACTATACATCTTATGAAGAGGGCGCAGGAACATGTTTGCTGAAACCTACAAATGTATTAAACAAAGGCAGGGTGTTTTATAAGACAGTTTGTAGAAATATAATGTAGAGACCACACAACACAAGTATCATCTGTGTGCCAAAGCAGGAATGATAGCATTGTAGCCAAACGAGCAGGAAAACCCCAATTCCTAAAGTCCAATTAAGATCAAACGGGAACCGCAAATACAGGAGCTTCCAACGAGAAAGCAGTGAAACCTTAACCAAGGTAAAAGTGCAAAGAAACAGAGGCAGAATCATAGATAGACTGGGTCTTTAATTGGGTCCTATCAAAACCCAAAAGAGTTGCCATTTTATGAGCTGTTGGTGACCCAATAAGAAAGATACTGAGAAGACCAATCATGAAAAGCTAGAGCTGTGCTAATTGGCTACACCAGCAGAAAAGAACAATTCAACGGGACCTCTGTCATTCTGAGCGGTCCTAATGGTCATTTCTGACAACAAGTATTATCAACCACTTCCATGTACACACACTTCAGTGACCCAGAGAAGTGTTTAAAAGGGCAGGACCAAAGGGGACTTTGAATTAATGTATACCTAGAGGGCAAGGTTCTAACCTTTTGATTCCGATGAAATATTGGCTCCTCTCAGGGGCGCCCAGGCCGCCCTGAATCTACATTAAATGGCCGCGCGGCCGCCCATTTAAATAGACGATTCGGCCACGACAGGGCCGTCTTTAATGCCCGCAGCATCCGCGGTGGGCCGGCCGGCACACCGAGATGCCATTGTGAGTCTTAAAGCGGCGGTTAGGCCAGCGTGCCTGCACAGTGCCGCTCAAGGGGGCAGAGTAACACGGAACAGCTCCTCGTGACAGCTAGAAGAGCACGTTGGAGGACAGCAGCAGTGAAGGATGGCAGCAAAAAGTATTAAAAAAATAAAAAAAATTGTTGGGGTAATGGGCGGAAGGGGAGCCATATTCAAAGAGGGGGCTGCATTGGGACAACAATTAACTGCAAAATGGGGGTGGCTAGAGGGTATAAGTACATAACAGGGTGGTTGGGGCACCACATAAATCAATACACAAAGGTGGGGGGTGGGTGGCTGGGTTCAATATACATTATTGACATTAACAGTGCAAAGGGGGGCATCAATACACAAGGGAGGGGAGTTGGCTGGGGACTTCACATAAATCAATACACAGGGGTGTTGGGGCATAATGTACAAAGGGGGCTGGCTGGGGGCACAAATCCACATGGGGCAATACACAAGGGGCATAATGTACAAAAGGGGCTGGCTGGGGGCACAAATCCACATGGGGCAATAAACAAGTGTGTGGGGGGAAATACATTAAAACCAAAGGGGGGGTGGCTGGGGCATCAATACACAAGGGGTGAAAACAAACAGAAAACCAGTGTGGAAGCATTTTGGATGTGGGTGTCAGTGTCGCAGAGCCTGTCCTTGTGTGTGTGTGTGTGTGTTTGGCTGTCGGTGTGGCAGAGCCTGTCCTGGTGTGTGTGTTTGGGTGTCGGTGTTGAAGAGCTTGTATAGGTGTCAGGGCGGGCTGTTTGGGGACAAAGTTGGCTCACTTTGGACTGTAATTTGTTAATGTTATCTTGGTGCTGGTCGGGTTCTATGTGTGCAGTGTGGACACCAGGGCTGGCTTTGGGGGGTGTGCATCCTGTGATCTATGCCTGTAATTTAGGGGGTTTTATCTATACCTTTAATGCTTAGTTGTTATGTGATTTCCAGTTGATCTGAACCTGCAAAACTGGGTTTGTGTGTTATTCTGTTGATCTGTATCTGCTATGCTATGTTTCCATACATTATTTATGTATACCTGCAGATACAGGGTTTGTATTTCTTATTCAGATGATCTATACATGCACGTGGTATTTAAACGTGTTAATTATTTGATCTATACCTGAATTACAGGGAGTAAGTAAAACAGAGGTGTGGCTTAGTGAATGAGGGACAAAGAGACTCTGGGGATGATTACAGGCAGGGGCGCAAGGAAATGCCTAGGGTTCAATTTTTCCATATTTAAATTTTATTTTTTTACAAAGATTAGCTGTTTTTTAATGTATTAAACATATTTTTTTTTACTCCCAGTCCCATCACATTACATCAATATGTGTTAGAAAATCAGGAAAAGATGGGCATGGATGGTGTGCTGATTCGGTGGCGCAACGGGCACTTGACTATACTTGCCCCCCAGGCCTTAGGCTGCCAGCCCTCCCCTGGCTCCTCTACTATTAATATGTGGCCTTTGTTACCCAATAACTACCCTTTTGTGAGTTGAAGATTTCCCCTCCAAGTCCTTCTTATGAACATCAAATTTATTTTTGTATTGTTATGAAGTGACCCTTTAAATAAATCCAGTTTCGCTAAACTTTCTTTGTCCATGCCTACAATCAAGTGCCTTGAAACAAAGGGGAGATGGAGTAGGAACAGCAGCAGTAGCAATTTCAGATGTTAATCCACCAGAATCTTTTCCACTGATGCCCAACCAGAGACCCATCAGAAACAGCTTGTTTTATTCTTTGGCAACAGCTATATGAATTAACCTATGTAACAGTGTCTGACCCAAAATTTTACATATTTTTTTTAATTGCCTGTGTATGGCGCTTGTAGTAGTAGTGGGCTAGCACTAACAGAGATATAACATTACATTTGTAAATTTACCTAGTGGTTACCATGGTTTTCTGTGAAGCATCTCGCTAATGGTCTGGTACACTGCTTAGGATCTTACCTAGTTTTTTAGGCAGGGACACAAGTGACGTGCTCTTGTGGGGAAGGAGGTAAGTATTGGCTCTAGTAACGCTACTGGGTACATACTCTCAATTGATCTCAATTTCTCAGAATTGTTTGTCAAAATTATTATCTCAAAGACTGAGTCTACAAATGAAACAGTCATCCAATATTTGGCCATTCTTTTTTTGTTTTGCCTGCTAAATTATAAATAACAGTGATTATATGTTTATTTTTTATGGTAATGTGAAATAAAGATGACGGAGATTTAAATTAAATATTGCATACCCCAGATTACCAAATGTCAAAATTACAGTGGCAAGCACAGAAAAAGATAAATAAAGAAGTCTCATACTATACACATGTGGTGACAAATGAAATCTCCTTTGTTGCATTTCCTTCTGCATTTCCGATCTCTTTAAGGAGCTTGAACTTCTAATTTATTACTCACAACTTCTTTTTTAACGTCTCCTTAGTTAAGACCCATATAAAGCATTATAATAATATGAATAAACATAGAAGGACAGTTTCAAGTATTATTTGCCCACAAAAAATGTGTCCTCAAAACGTCTTAAGCCAAAACCTAACTTTAAAGGTAACTGGGCCTTCTGTTTTAAATGCCATTGAAGGTGTTATATAAAAATATGGGTGTCAATATAAAATCGCCACCCATTGTTTTATTTTATGTACTACCACCCTTACATACCTATAATATATCAAGAAGATAAAATACGAGAGCAATGATGTATTCAAGTAACTGTTCACTGACAATTATTCATACATTTGTTTTCATTACACTAAATACAGAGTACAAGATGTTCTTGCGTTTTAAAATTGTTTTCTAGGACTATATAAATAAAACTTTTTTAATGGGCCGCAGGGTCAGAATTTCTTTATAAAAAACTTAGCCTAAAGTGAATAATTAATTTATGCAGTAAAACAAATTCTCACCAATTTCGTGAACCAAGTGAAAAGAAAGTGTAAAAAGGAAATAATAAATAAGTGATAATTAGAAATTTCTCCTACACGTTCTGCAGCTCCCAAATGATAAACACTCCTCACAAATGTTCAAAACAAGAAAGACTTCACAAAATTGGGGTGCAAGTACATGTGGAAAAAAACAAAAACAACAATAATAGTGCAGTAAAAAATATATACACTTAATAGTGTAGGTGTGCAGTGCACTCACAAGTGTAGCAGTATGGGGAGCTCATCAAGAAAGACCAAAAGGCTTGAGTTCTTCTTATAATCTGGAAATGTACAGAGACCCAAATGGTGCAATATCATTTATCCAAAATTTTAATAATGAATAGTAAAAGCACTTACAAAACTGGTGGCATAACTCAAATGACGTTATGCAAAATCAGCCATTCAGTGTAAAAATCCCGAGATTGGAACGGAAAATCAAACGTTCACAGGTAAGTCAGGATCCGGAAATATCATAAAGAGCAATGACATAAAATAAAATACATTCTCAACGCGTTTCGCCTTATTAATCAACGGCTTCCTCAGGAGAAAAATAAAGTAAAAGAGTCCGGGGAGAAAGTCTGTTTTAAAGGCATTTCCTAGTTGCGTGGTGACGTTACGTTGTTGCGTCATCCCGTTGTTGCAGACGCGTCAGTGCCTCCTATCCTTCCTCTGGTCCGGCTAGTGTTGCAACAGTTAGAGTTGTAAATAAAGTTTTCCCGTTGTTCACATGGCGTATGCTGGGGGAGGTACTTCTCCTCACACAGACGTTGTTACGATCAAGTGGAGAATGACAAGCCGCTCACGGAGGAACAAAGTGCCGGACGGAAAGAAAAGGGGGGGTTTTAATAAAACATTTAAAACGTATGAAAGTGTTGGTGCATTATTGATGTTTTAAACAATAAGATAAGCAGCCACTTTCATATGCTGTTAGCTACATGCTGGTACAAGATGGCTGTAAGTGATGTGCAGGCCCCATACTGCTGGCAGCATCAATACACAAGGAGGGCAACTTGGCATGATAGGAGTGTGATTGCTAACAGCAACAGCTAACAGCAATCACAGTCCCATCATGCCTAGGTTCCAGCACTTACACATCCATTCTATCACACACACACTCATTCATTCATATACTCATTCATTGACAGATTCATTCCCTCAATCACGCATACTCATTCAACCACCCTCCCCACCCCCTTACCTGCACTGCAGCTCTCTCGATGCCGTTCACAGGGGCCTCCCTCTGCGTTCTCTTGTACTGCACAGAGGAAGCAGGACTGGAGCAGAGTCATGTGATGTCACGTGAACTCTGCTGAGTTCCGCTTCCTATGTGCAGTACAAAAGACCCTCCCACAGGTAAGTAGCATGGCCACGGGATGATCCCGGTTGCCCTGGCTGCCGATCTCACGCAGGCCGCACCTCGACGTGCTGCAGGGCCCCATTTGGCCTGCGGGCCACATGTTTGACTCCCCTGCCCTAAACCAAGGGCTGAGCTACCATGTTGTAATGCATAATGTGATACCTTTCAAGAAACTTACTGATGTTCCACCTTATAAAGCAAAGTCAATAGTGATGGGAAGTTCGGATCATTAAAGTGAATCAGATCATTTCGACTTGTTCATTGAAATGATCCGATTCATGTTTCCCAGTCCCTCCCTGCAGACACACTAACGATTGGCCCCGCCCCTTTCATTATTGTCCAATGAAAACTTCTGCCTGCCTACTCTAGTGATGTCACTGAAGGCAGACAATCGTTCAAAGATTCAAATCTTACAGAGATCTGGATATTACAGGGATTCGAATCATTCAGAGAATATCACCATACTGTTATAAATAAATAGATTAATAATCTTCACTGCCCCCAGGATTTAGATTCCCTTTAGTTTGCCCCCCTTTACCTCTAACTGCACCTTAAGTTAATTTTATTAAATTAATTAAATTAACTCTCAATCCTCAGCATTAAATCAACCCTTAACACCCCATTAACCATAACTGCCCCCAAATTAACACTAAAGACCTCATCAACCATACCAATTTATTAGGTAATTTATCTGGAGTACATGCAATTATTTTGGGGCAGTTATGGTTAATGGGATATCTAGGGTTAATTTAGGGATAGTTATGGTTGATGGGGTGTTAAGGGTTAATTTAGGGGCAGTTATGATTGATGGGGTCTTTAGGGTTAATTTTAGGGGCAGTTGTGGTTGATGGGGTGTTTAGGGTTAATTTAGCAGCAGTTATGGTTAATGGGGTCTTTAGGGTTAATTTCAGGGGCCGTTATGGTTAATGGGGTGTTTAAGGTTAATTTAGCGGCAGTCATGGTTGATGGGGTGTTAAGGATTAATTTAGGGGCAGTTAATGGTTAATGGGGTCTTTAGGGTTAATTTAGGGGCAGTTATGGTTAATGGAGTCTTTAGGGTTAATTTTAGGGTCAGTTATGGTTGATGGGGTGTTAAGGGTTAAATTAATGATGAGGACTGAGGGTTAATTTAATTAATTTAATAAAGTTAACTTAAGGTGCAGTTAGAGGTAAAGGGGGGGCAAACTAAGGGGAATGTAAATCCTGGGGGCAGTGAAGATTATTAATGTATTTATTTATAAAAGTATGGTGTCAGTGATATTCTCTGAATGATTCGAATCTCTGTAAGATCTGGATCCCTGGAAGATTCGAATCATTTGAATCATTTGAATCTTTGGATCATTCGAATCTTTAAACGACTCTCTGACTCTAAGAGTCATCGTTCCTCTGTGAATTAATGAGCTGTAACCTGATCCCAGAGTCTGTGTCTAAATGCTCTGCAGATGACTTACTATAGGATCAGGTTACAGCTGCATGATTCACAGACTGAACAGCTACAAATGAATTGTTCAGTCTACTGAACCGATTCATCCGGATCACTAAAAAGAATCTGATCAAATGAACGATTCGTTCATGATCCGGACATCACTAAAAGTCAAGAAGCTGACATGTGCAACCACCCCACAGACTCCCGATTTAGATTAATTATGTACCCATCAAATAGATAAAACATTTACTCTCTTCATATAGCAATTGCTTCTCAATAATGATCTCTATAAAATATATTTAAACTTTGATCTTTATGTTTTTTTTCAGAATGTTACTGGTTGCACTAGCATATACCTGCTGGAATCCGATGCAACTTTGTTAAACATGCATATCATAACTTTATAGTGTTAAAAATAGCCCCAGTCAAAACCATCTTAAAAACATAATGGAGTCCAGGACAAGCTCTTATAATGGGCCCTCCAGCCTTTTTGTTACCCTGTTTGCCACCTGCTGCTGGGTGCCAGGAAATCAATTTTGCAACAGCTGTGGATATACAGGACTTGAAGGAGTGAACTATGCCAGGCTGCTGAACAACAGCTGTTATGGAACCCTAAGGTTTTATTTTTCATTTGATGCTTTAAAATGCTGGTGGGAGAGCCAGTATGAGACATTACACACTTCAGGATGTATTCAATGCCAGAGACTGTCACATGTATCTAAATAGCAATCCCTACACAGAAACCAAACGTACATTTGAACTCAATTAATGTGGGACACTACTTCTGTTTTGTTTCTTGTTTGTCCAGTACAACCCATGAGAGGATTGCTATTCATTTATTTACAATAGATTTATCTGTAGCATTTCATCAAACCCATTGTAGGCTATGATGGGTAACGCCGATGCAGCTGATGTCAACAAGGCATGACTTCCCCATGGGATTTTAACTGATTCTCCTCCTAGTCCCACCAATGCCTCCTCCATGTCTCCCCACACCATCCCAATTATAGCTTTAGTATACATTTTAGTATGTGCTCTCGTTTCAGGCAGTAGGAGTGTGCGTGTGGCTTCTAGAATGTAAATACTAGTGTCTGCAAAGGAGTCTAGCACAGCTAATGACATCCAAAGCATGCACTTGTTTGTTAAATAAGGTGTAAAATAATATCTTATATATCTCATACCATGCTCTGCTGTTTTATAGGAAGAACTACAACAGGATGTGGATGGCACACTTAAAAACCTTATCAGAACTGCACTTAAATTAATGGTAAAATAAATATTAAACCTATTTATACCTTTTTAGTTTTGTTAATTTATTAAAATGACCTACTGTTTTTTTTTCACGATTAGGTTTTTAACTTAAGGGACTTATTTATCACAACGAAACTAAGTAGCAAAAGGTGGCAAAACTTACATATGAATTTATTTTCTATCATAAATTTTATTCATTCCAACTCACACCATTACAAGGGCAACCAGAACAAAGGGGAGCAAATATATATTGCTTTCAACATCTACAAAACGTAGACCTGTAATTGGCCATAGCAGAAACTGAAGTTTAGCTTTAGGAATTACACATTTCACAAAGAACATAAAAGTTCTTATAGTTTTACTGTAAAAGTGTTATCCACATTATGTTACCTTATTTTTAAACTCAGACTATAAACTGTAACTTCTATGTAGTTTAGAAAGCACTCATGATTCCTATATTACTTTTTCCATTTTACAGATTGCTCTTAAACTAGAATTCACAAGTACTCCGAAATGTGGTTTAATGGTAAGCTTGCCTAAATACCAAATCTAAATAGTATAAATCATTTATTGGCAACAACAAATAATTTCAGCTTTCATTTTTTGCAGTTATCAGCATATTCAATAGTTTTTTAGGGTGTTAGACTTGATTCAATGACCTGTCTAAACATCCAAAAATAATTTGATGACAAATCAATTGTTTGGCCCACTTAGTCTCTCCTGTTTTTACCTCTTTGCCCATGTGCTGGGTTTGCTTTAGCTTTCTTTAGCTTTAGCATATATATATTTAAATGTGCTTAAACATATCTAGAATGAGATTTGTATGGCCTGTTTGTATGTATAAAAAAGTAGCCAGTATTAACTGCTCTAATATTCTGCTCACCCAACTAAATAATAGCCCATGAGAATAATAATAATTGTGACAAAATTAATTTAAAAATATAGTATAGAATATATTAGCAAGCAGTAAGGGTCTAAATAAACAGGTCGTTAAGACAGAAAATACAGTGGCCGCTTGGGAATAAATAAGCTCTCTATCAGAAATTGTCTATTTATGGCCAATTAGACAGCTTTTTTTTAATTCAAGCCCAGAGGTCAGTGGCTCCACTGTGAAGAAAACAAAAAAGTGAAAGGGGCCAAATTGTGCAATAAGATCACGTTGGGTACAAGGTCCCCTTCTTCATTTCTTTGGGGTCGCAAAGAATATGTGGCCCATTCCTTCCCTCCTTGGCCAGAAGGCCTGCAGGAGGGCCGGATCTTCTTGGATAGAGGAGGGGGCCGCTCAAAAAAGCTACCTATCTACCTCCCCCGGGTTAGCCCCCCCATATTAAATTTTTTTACAAAAGATCATGGCATTTGTTAGATCTTTGTTAGATCAGGTTTGATCAACTGTTTTTTTCGTTAGATCTACTCTAAAATAGGCAATATTAACAATCTTTTTCAGGGGGGGCTAACCCGTAGCCAGCCCCCCCTCAACAAAAATTTCAACAAAATGTTACTGATTATGATAGCTCTACGTTAGATCAGGTTTGATCAGACAAACTTTTTGTTAGATCTAGTCTAATTACTGAGATATTGCATATTTAATGAGGGGGGGCTGGCCCCCCTCAACTGAAATTTGGATTTTTTTTAATGGATCTTGGTAGATATTCGTTAGATCAGGTTAGATCAACAGTTTTTTTCGTTAGATCTACCACGCAGGAGGCGGTATTCACAATCCTATTTTGTGTGCGGGGGATGGGTACACATACGGTCTGGCCCCCCCTCAACTGAAATTTTGATTTTTTTTTATGGATCTTGGTAGATATTCGTTAGATCAGGTTAGATCAACAGTTTTTTTCGTTAGATCTACCACGCAGGAGGCGGTATTCACAATCCTATTTTGTGTGCGGGGGATGGGTACACATACGGTCTGGCCCCCCCTCAACTGAAATTTGGATTTTTTTTTATGGATCTTGGTAGATATTCGTTAGATCAGGTTAGATCAATAGTTTTTTTCGTTAGATCTACCACGCAGGAGGCGGTATTCAAAATCCTATTTTGTGTGCGGGTAATGGGTATACATAGGGGCTGGCCCCCCCTCAACTGAAATTTGGATTTTTTTTAATGGATCTTGGTAGATATTCGTTAGATCAGGTTAGATCAACTGTTTTTTTCGTTAGATCAACCACGCAGGAGGCGGTATTCACAATCCTATTTTGTGTGCGGGGGATGGGTACACATACGGTCTGGCCCCCCCTCAACTGAAATTTGGATTTTTTTTAATGGATCTTGGTAGATATTCGTTAGATCAGGTTAGATCAACAGATTTTTTTGTTAGATCTACCACGCAGGAGGCGGTATTCAAAATCCTATTTTGTGTGCGGGTAATGGGTATACATAGGGGCTGGCCCCCCCTCAACTGAAATTTGGATTTTTTTTAATGGATCTTGGTAGATATTCGTTAGATCAGGTTAGATCAACTGTTTTTTTCGTTAGATCAACCACGCAGGAGGCGGTATTCACAATCCTATTTTGTGTGCGGGGGATGGGTACACATACGGTCTGGCCCCCCCTCAACTGAAATTTGGATTTTTTTTAATGGATCTTGGTAGATATTCGTTAGATCAGGTTAGATCAACAGTTTTTTTCGTTAGATCTACCACGCAGGAGGCGGTATTCACAATCCTATTTTGTGTGCGGGGGATGGGTACACATACGGTCTGGCCCCCCCTCAACTGAAATTTGGATTTTTTTTTATGGATCTTGGTAGATATTGGTTAGATCAGGTTAGATCAACAGTTTTTTTCGTTAGATCTACCACGCAGGAGGCGGTATTCACAATCCTATTTTGTGTGCGGGGGATGGGTACACATACGGTCTGGCCCCCCCTCAACTGAAATTTGGATTTTTTTTTATGGATCTTGGTAGATATTCGTTAGATCAGGTTAGATCAACAGATTTTTTTGTTAGATCTACCACGCAGGAGGCGGTATTCAAAATCCTATTTTGTGTGCGGGTAATGGGTATACATAGGGGCAGGCCCCCCCTCAACTGAAATTTGGATTTTTTTTAATGGATCTTGGTAGATATTCGTTAGATCAGGTTAGATCAACTGTTTTTTTCATTAGATCAACCACGCAGGAGGCGGTATTCACAATCCTATTTTGTGTGCGGGGGATGGGTACACATACGGTCTGGCCCCCCCTCAACTGAAATTTGGATTTTTTTTAATGGATCTTGGTAGATATTCGTTAGATCAGGTTAGATCAACAGATTTTTTCGTTAGATCTACCACGCAGGAGGCGGTATTCACAATCCTATTTTGTGTGCGGGGGATGGGTACACATACGGTCTGGCCCCCCCTCAACTGAAATTTGAATTTTTTTTTATGGATCTTGGTAGATATTCGTTTGATCAGGTTAGATCAACAGTTTTTTTCGTTAGATCTACCACGCAGGAGGCGGTATTCACAATCCTATTTTGTGTGCGGGGGATGGGTACACATACGGTCTGGCCCCCCCTCAACTGAAATTTGGATTTTTTTTTTATGGATTTTGGTAGATATTCGTTAGATCAGGTTAGATCAACAGTTTTTTTCGTTAGATCTATCTACTCACAATCTTCCTTTGATTCTTTTGATCAAGCCACAGGTGCATACCTCTCAACTGTCTCGA
The DNA here is from genome assembly GCF_027358695.1 of Spea bombifrons. Classification (NCBI taxonomy): domain Eukaryota; kingdom Metazoa; phylum Chordata; class Amphibia; order Anura; family Pelobatidae; genus Spea; species Spea bombifrons. The sequence continues at coordinate 37,748,043 of NC_071090.1, read as the reverse complement.
TTAATGCAGTACAGTCACGATTTGGAGGCTCTGTCCCGCTGAGCTCTACCTCTGTTCCATGGAATTCGGGATTCAGAATCCTGCGGGTCCTGATCGTGTTCTCTGGTGCCTGGGTCACCAGAAAAACGACTACTGGACATGCTCAGCATTGTACGCATGCGCAGTAACACTGCCAGCTTCAGTGACAGCACTAGCGCGCAGTTGGGAGGTATGAGGCGATGTCATAAATAACAGACTCCACAGACACATTTAAAACACATTTTTCTCCGAATTTAGGCATTTTCTTGCAGTTTGCCTATGTATAGATAACTTTCAATATTGTTTTATTCTCTGCATTCACAGTATAAGCAATGTTTAGGGGATACAGTTGCTTTAATATTGGTGAACTAACCGGGCTGAGGTCAGCATATGTCCAGCCTGAAGATATTAGTTACATTTGAATAATGCTGTGTATGACATCTTCTTTGATTGGATAATAATTTCCCTCCAGTCATAACAGTTGTTAAAGAAACACATCCTGTGTGACCACTAACTCAATGTTAAGGTGGGTATTGGTTTACTGTATATGGGATACAGGGCCGGCCCGACAATGGAGCCAAGTGGGGCAACCGCTCCAGGCGGCACTTTTGAAGGGGCGGCACTTCACCGCCCCAAGCCCTTTTTTTTTTTTTTTTTTTTTTTTTTTTTTAAAGCGAAAGAGAGGGGCGCCGAGTGGTTTTCGCTCGGCGCCCCTCTCTCTCTCCTCTGCGGCGAGTCTCCCTGTTCGTTCTCGGTGCCGGCTTATAATGCTGAGTGCCGGAAGATTTCCGGCGCTCAGCATTACAAGCCGGCACCGAGACCGAACAGGGAGACTCGCCGCAGGACTGCTGAAAGGTAAGTACAAGAGGGCAGGGGCGGGGGCGGCAGGGACGATAAGGGAAGGGGGGGGCGGCATTTTAAAATTCGCCCCAGGCGGCATTTTGCCTTGGGCCAGCCCTGATGGGATATATATATATATATATATATATATACTACTTTAAGTGTATAATTTCCATTGTTTCAGTGTATAATTTCCATTGTATAATTTCAGTGTATAATTTCAAGGAGGCCATTACATTTCATGTTGTAGAAGAAAAGACAATTTTTGGGAGGTATACGATGATATGGTGCGCACTGTAAAAACTGTTGACCCAAACAAAGTATGTGGACTTTCAGAGGTAGTTGTATATGTTAAGGTGTAGCTTTTTCTGTTAACATAACAGATGTAACAAATTATGTAAGACAGTTTTAAACACACTTTATAAAGTTAATCTAAGGTCATTCATAGACCATTTTCATATAAATGCAATCAACATGCTACAATAAGATGTAAATGTGGCCCACACCTCTTAATTGAGCTACATGTTGGTTTACATACACCAAAACAATGTGTTTCTGATTTTCCAAATTACATAGGATTTGTACACTATGGGCATTTATTATGCATGTTCAAGATGTTTCATGTTCCCATTTTTAGACATTGTTGTAAAAGCACTGCACATTTTTTTCTACAGTATTTACTTAGTTGTGTTTTAGACCATGCAAATAACTTCAATATTTAGTTTTATTATAATAAGTAAACTGTTTATTAAAAAAACCCAGAAAACTGATCCTTTTTGTTTAGGTCTGTGTACATGCATTTTTTCAGCCCCTATGTATACCCATTACCCGCACACAAAATAGGATTGTGAATACCGCCTCCTGCGTGGTAGATCTAACGAAAAAAACAGTTGATCTAACCTGATCTAACGAATATCTACCAAGATCCATTAAAAAAAATCCAAATTTCAGTTGAGGGGGGGCCAGACCGTATGTGTACCCATCCCCCGCACACAAAATAGGATTGTGAATACCGCCTCCTGCGTGGTTGATCTAACGAAAAAAACAGTTGATCTAACCTGATCTAACGAATATCTACCAAGATCCATTAAAAAAAATCCAAATTTCAGTTGAGGGGGGGCCAGCCCCCCTCATTAAATATGCAATATCTCAGTAATTAGACTAGATCTAACAAAAATTTTGTCTGATCAAACCTGATCTAACGTAGAGCTATCATAATCAGTAACATTTTGTTGAAATTTTTGTTGAGAGGGGGCTGGCTACGGGTTAGCCCCCCCTGAAAAAGATTGTTAATATTGCCTATTTTAGAGTAGATCTAACGAAAAACACAGTTGATCAAACCTGATCTATCAAAGATCTAACAAATGCCATGATCTTTTGTAAAAAAATTTAATATGGGGGGGCTAACCCGGGGGAGGTACCTATCTCCCCTCCTCACCAGAAAAAAACAAGACCTTTTGAGGGGACCCGGCTCCTCCATGGCTTTTTCGGTGTCTCGTGTCACAAATCTGTTACTGTACATATTGTGTAAGAGTTTTGAAAACAAATCCAATCAAATAAAAGAACACACATGTAAAAAAACAGCAAACTTGTGCTAAAACACTTAGGGTACAGAGCTGATAGGGCAGTCCCAAGCTGTTTCTATTATATGTTAGCAAGCAAGCTAACATATTAGTCATCTGGAGTACCTAAAAACTTCAAGCCGACCCTGATTAGTAAAGGACCCCGTTTAGCTGCATGAGTTGATTAAGCTCCTTCTCTCATTATTTAATCCTTTTTTATTATTATTTCTGCCCTTCTCTATACACTTTCTGCTACCATAATAGCTTTCTGATAAAATGCTTAAAATTATATTGCATATTTTAATAGAGACTGCTAAAGTGATATTGTGGATTATTGGTATGTCACAGTTTGGTCCTAGAATTACATAATCAGATTTATTTATTTTTTCACAATGCCTATTTTTGTTTTTCATTTCTCTGAAGAAGTAGGTTTTGAGATTTTTCTTGAATGTCGGGAGGGAGGGTGAAAGCTGAAGGTTCGGTGAAAGTAGATTCCAGAGATATGGGGCAGCCCGAGTGAAATCTTGTAGACGGGAAAAGGTGATAAGTGAGGAGGAGAGCCTTAGCCCATGGGAAGAATGTAAAGATCGAAGGGAGTATTTGTTTATTAGGGCAGAAATGTATGAAGAAGCAGTGTTATGGAGGGCCTTATATGAGAGAAGAACTGCACAGAGCTAATTTATATATATTGTAGAATATATAGAATATTGTAGAATACTAACTGCTTAATATCAAACATGCTAAAAAAAAGTCTATTAAGACCAATATTTGTTTTCATAAAACTGTAATGAATTTCTTTTAACAAAGTTTTAGGTGAAGAAGAATTATTCCAATTTCATAGTATAACAGATTAGAAAAATAATACTAATAATCTGCAGTTATGGGAAAAACAACCATTTTTAAATAATATGACACACCTGTCAGGACTGGACAGACTGGAAAAAAGAGATGACACCCTTCAAAAAAAATATTGTCTTCAAAAATAAATGTTTATTTAATCTGACCAAAGTAGAATTAATACATTGTAGACAAGCAGATGTAAAATGTGCTGTTTTGTTTTGCAGAATTCACTTTTTCCACCACCTATACATGCGACTGATAGAGGAAACAAACGCCACACACGTGACCTTTCAGGTCTTTTACGACTGGTAGGAGGGCTTGGAGGGGTGGCCTCAGGACTAGGTGACTTGACAGGAGGGCTTGGTAAAGTGACTGGAGGGGTTGGGGGAATGGTAGGAGGGCTTGGGGGACTAACAGGATTACTTAGTGGGCTTCCTTTACTTTCTGGGTTTACAGGGAATCTGCTAGGAGGATCAGATTTACTCGGGGGGGCTTTTAGGACAGAGAGGAGGACCATTAAACCTTGGTGGATTACTTGGAAGCCTTACAGGGGCTCCTGGAGAACTACTGAACCTTGGTGGATTACTTGGAGGATCAGGGAGCCCACTGGGATTACTTGGAGGACTAGGGAACCTTGGGGGATTACTTGGTGGACAAACAGGGGGCTACTGGACATAGGTAGACTGCTTGGAGGTGTAACAGGAGCAGTTGGAGGATTTACAGGTGCAACACCTGGAGGAGGCTCTGCAGGAGGTGGATTGCTTGGAGGAGCAGTCGGAGGTGGTGGAAGAAATGGTGGTAGCCTACTTGGAATCCTAGGTTAATGGATGAGGTATATATATATTTTTTATATTTACCACATTCTCTTCTTTTCATCCCAAATCACACACACCCATCATATCCAATTTAGCAAAAAAAAAATAATAATATAGGACTTGATGATAAAATATAAATGTGATAAAATATAAATGTATAACATAAATATAAATAAAAACAGAACCTTTTTAGGGGATCTAGTCCCACAACGCCCTTTTCAGTGATTCGAAAATTCCAATAAAACAATTCCTGCTTCTGTGTCTTCGTCATGCACTGTACAAAAAAGGTACAATCGTGAAAAAACTAACAATGAACATAGTGCTCTATATAAAGCCCTGGTATGATAAAAATTTTATGTACTGCACACCTATCTTAAGAGGCTGCTACAGTGACATGTAAAATAACATATGCTTGTAGGGGTCTGAGGTGCTAGGCGAGGTGAATAGCTGACTTCTCTGAGGGATCATGGAATTTGCATGAAATGTCCTACAGATAATATGAATAAAGACAAATGGAAAATATAAATCTCACTAAATGGAAAATATTAATCTAATTAAAAATAATAATGGTTACGTAATTAACAGATGTTTCAAGTTTAAAACAACAACGAAAAAAATCACTTGGCATCAATTAACACAGGTTAAAAAAAAACGTATTGTGAGTTAACATTTAGGCAAGTTTAGACAAGTGCTTCAAATGCCCCAAATCAGAAGTTTTGCAAAAAGTAGACTGAAATCCCTTAATACAAAGGTCTTAAACGACATATAGTTTGCTCAATTCTGATTTTTGCCATGTGGATAATTATGTTTCTTTTCAAACCCCAAAAATTAATTTTATTGCATAACCCATTACAGATTTTTAAACGCCAAAGCTAATGCTGTGTTTTCTTTTTTTTTTCAGAAGAAGAAACAATTCTCATGCCCAAAGTGGAATTAAGAAATGATTACTGATTAATTATTTTACTTCAGCTCTATCATGTTATAAGTGTTTATTTCTTGAGTGCAATAAATCATATTCACAGCAATATTTGGATTTTTGGATTTATTTAGGATTACAATGCATTCTTCTATGTCTAAACTATTCTACTGTTCTACTCCCAGTCACAAAATGGCCAAGTCAAGACTAGGAGTGAGCATGACCAAACACCAAGTTCCCCATTCTGAAGTTAATGATCTACAAATCATGCATTAGAAGTACCCACAAAAACAGGAAAAACAGAGATTGAATCCATTAAAATACTTGGACAATTTCCAGACATTAGCACTTTCCTAAGCAAGTGCTTTCTAATTTGCGCATTTAGCTGTAACTACAATAGACAATTTTCAGACAATAGCACTTTCCTAATCGAGTAACTGTGCATTCTAATTTGCTCCTTTATATGTAACTACAATCTAATTATGACTGTTTATGTTGTTCCATAAACAGGGCCGGCCGAAGACTTAAACTTCGCCGACGCCATTATCTACCCCCGCCCCCCCCGGTACTTACCTTTAAACAGTCCTGCGGCGAGTCTCCCTGCTCTGCCACGGTGCCCGCTTGTAATGCTGAGCGCCGGAAATTGACGTAACTTCCGGCGCTCTGCATTACAAGCCGGCACTGAGACAGAACAGGGAGACTCGCCGCAGAGGAGAGAGAGAGAGGGGCGCCGAGCGGGTAAGCGAAAACCACTCGGTGCCCCTCTCTCTCTCCTCCGCTTCAAAAAAACAAACAAAAAAAAAGCGCTTGGGGCGGCAAAGTGCCGCCCCTTCTAAAGTGCCGTCTGGGGCAATTGCCCCAGTCTGCCCCATTATAGGGCCGGCCCTGTCCATAAACAATATACTTAAACATATAAAAAATAAAAGAAGCCTTACAAAGATGCCATTTACTAGCAATGGCTGATTCAGTGCTAGTCTTAACACCAATGCTTGATTGAAGAGGGTGCTGGGCAGTGGCAAATTCTTAAAAGGGAGAAAAGTCTGAAGTGGCGGCAGCCCCTGGGATATTTTCAGATCTTTTTATTGGCAACCAAATCTCTGTGCCCTTCTTTCCTCCCCTGGTGGCCCTCTTGTCTCAGAGCTCAGAGTGTTTGCAGCATGAATGGATCAACGTTTGTTACAGGCCTTAAAATCACATAAATCAGCATGGGAAATAAAAGGAAAAAGGAGAGGCACAAACAGACTTCTTGCCAGGAGTGCCATTTGGGCTAGAAACAGCACATAGTCAGGCAAATCGTTTTCCATTATTGGTTATTTTTGTTAACTGCTACAGCACCTACTCTGTGAAACGTATTACTCAGAACTAAATGTAGTTTTTTTATTTTTTGTTTATTTGTGATAATACTTGATCAAAGAATGCAATGGAAGCTTAGATCTATGTATTAGACATACACTACTTGAGAGATCACCTGAAGGGAAACAACATATTTAATACAATATTTATTTAAAAAGATGACTGCATGAGAATATAAATACGATAGAATTCATTAAAGGTCGGTCTGTCTTATAGAATGTAAAGGTTGTTTGGAGAAGCATGAGATCATTTACAGTATGTTTACTTAACAATGACTCCTTCTCTTCTCAGAGACATAGTGTACTCAATGTATTATTTAATAATATATTAGGTTTTAAATAATCCATCTTGTTTGAATTTGCTATTTTGGTGAAATGTTCACAAACTGTAATAAATAGCATGATGCAGTGACATGTTCAGAAATGTTAAAGGTGAAACTGTACATTATTATATTACATATATTACATTTTTAAAGTGGCATCTGCAACAAATACAGTATTTGCTGTAATTCTTACAGATATGATAATATAGACATAATGTTGGTATACTTTAGGTACGTGGGCTCTATGAAAGAAATATTTTTGGCACAGCAGTGCTCTTGGATGCATTCAGTTTAATCACGACCTCCATCATAAAGTTAGTCAGAAGCAAGTCCTAAAATATATCATTGAGAAATGTTTGAAACACAGCGGGAGGATGGCATAGTCCAAAAGGCATGGCTTGATATTCATAATGTCCATGGGTGTTATAGTCTGTCTTCCACTTGGCCTCTCTTACAAATACAAATAAGATTGTAAGACTCCCGAGATCCAGCTTGGTAAAAATATTGGATCATTGTAGGGATCATACATTTGGTTAACACAAGTTACAAAATGGTTATTGTTAATAGTGACTTTGTTGAGTTCTTTATAATCAAAATATGGTGGATAAATCTCTACTTTTTGGCTACAAAATGAAAACCAGCCACAGAGATGTGGAGGACTGATGAAGCCAGAGGACATATGTTATTCTATCTGCTATTTAGGGGCAATGCCTCCCAATATGAGGAAGGAACTTGTTTTGTTGGGTCTTCTGCAGGGAGGTCTAACATGAGAGCAGTGGGTTGGGGGAAATTGATGTATACTGGTTTTGCTCCAGGCTAAAATTAATCCAAAGAACCATTCTATGGTAGGCTTGTGGGTCAGGAGCCTATGTAACCCTAAAATTTAGTAAAATGTAGTCTCAGGTACAGAACAGCTTCAGTCATCACACTGGAACCAGGAGTAGAAGCTTCCACAGACACAGGACTTGCAAGAGTTACAGGCATGCAGGAAAAAGTCAGACTCCACATTATCTTTGCATCCAGTTTTTAGGCTCATTTAATGAAGTTAACATCTGTCCTTGTGGGTCATTGTAAGCTGCTTAACGGAATACCTCTTCAGGGCCCACTGTGACCTATTCAAGTTTCATGATAACTGTACTCAAAAGTACAAGCATCATGAAATCAGGCAGGGCAGTTAATAACAAAATCAGACTCTAAAGCAGAAGATCTGGCTCAGTGAACAGGCTGTACGTTTCTGTAGAATATACCGAAAGAGATGTGAAAAATGTTTGCTCATTTGCTTCAGACATCGCTTTAGCTGGCGTCCTCTCTCTAAATCCTCCAGTCCAGGAAGTGCCGCCATTTTACCCTAATGTGAATGTCCGCTGAAATCAAAAGAAAATTCAGTGCATTTTGCTTCATATTCGTCCACTTCGTGAGGGGTGGCCTTTTTTTCATGGCTTCATACAAATCTCTGAATTTGCTAAAATTCTCTACCTTTGCAATTTCTATGAATCCGAACACACTAGCCTATTACCGTATTTGCTCGATTATAAGACGAGGTTTTTTTCAGAGCAAATGGTCTGAAAAATACCCCTCGTCTTATAATCGCGGTCGTTTTATAATCAGACCTCAAATAGGTCTGACTATGAGATGACTAAGATCCAGATCCCCCACAGCTGCAGGGGACCTGGATCTTCCTGTCCCCCCCCCCCCGCCCCACTTACCGGTGCTTCTGAGTCCCCGGTGTGGAGCACTCTGCCTCCAGAAATGCCTTATGCCCCCAATTTAACACTCCCTCCCACTCCCTCCTTCAAACATACCGGTGCTTCTGACTCCCCTGTCACGTAGCCGGGGCCGCGTGTAGAGCTCTATGCGATTCGCGTAGACAACTTACGCTGCAGCCGGAAGGAGGTGTGGCTAGTAGCGGGGGTTGTCGGCGTCCATCGCGCAGACCTTCTGCGGCTGTCAGAGATCAGAATTCTCTCTGACAGTCGAGGAAGGTCTGCGCGATGGATGCAGACAACCCCCGCTGCTAGGCATACCTCCTTCCGGCTGCAGCGTAAGTTGTCTACGCGAATCGCATAGAGCTCTACACGCGGCCCCGGCTACGTGACAGGGGAGTCAGAAGCACCGGTATGTTTGAATGTGGGAGGGGGAGGGAGTGTTAAATGGGGGGCATAAGGCATTTCTGGAGGCAGAGTGCTCTGTGAAATGCCTTTTAACCCCCTTAATGCCGCTCTGCCTCCAGATATGCCTTTTTAACTCTCTAGACGCCACTCTGCCTCCTGAAATGCCTTAAACCTCCCTATATGTCACTCTGCCCCATAATATGCCTTTTAACCCCCTTAATGCCAGAGTGGCATATAGGGGTATAAGGTATTTCTGGAGGCAGAGTGGCACATAGGGGGTCAAAAGGCATATCATGGGGCATAGTGGCATATAGGGTTAAAAGGCATATCATGGGGCACAGTGGCATTTAGAGGGTTAAAAGGCATATCATGGGGCACAGTGGCATATAGAGGGTATAAGGCATTTCTGGGGCAGATGTGCATAACTGGGGGGGGGGGCAGGTTGGAAAATAGAAGGAAATAAAACCAAAATATTTTTTCTCAATCATAGCTTTTATTAAAAAAATAGTTTACATGAATTAACATTTACTGGTAAAACTTTTTTCCTATAGGGTCGTCTTATATTCAGGCTTTTTCTTTTTTTCCTAAATTAATATTCAGATTTGGGGGGTCATCTTATAATCAGGGTCGTCTTATAATCGAGCAAATACGGTATTTCTGTTATCCGGGGATGCAGATGAACAGGTTTTCGTGTACTTTTCGGCAGTTACACTTAACCTGTGCAAGAAATCTTAAGCAACACATAAGCATTTATTAAAAAAGTGCAAAAGAAATTTGTGGAAAAATAGTTGCATGGCAAGTTTCTAAATTCATTCTATTTCATAGATACTGTTCCTGCTATTGTTACAAACCCAGCATATTGAAGGTATATTTACCCTATAATTGTTAGAAGTATATGGAACATAATTTTGAAAATCAAGACACAAATAATTGCTTTAGTGGAAATTTCCATAGGTAAAACTACAATTCTTTTAAAAAATATATTCTTTATAATATATGTTGCATTAAAGTTATGAAAATGGTATGACCCAATCTTTCCTGGAAAAAATAATGTATATTTGTGTAAGGGCATTAAACATTGACAAAAAGAATCATGACTGAACAAAGATAGGGTTAGTTACGGCCTAGAATGAACATCAAAAGTAGTCTGGAGAATTGTGAGAAACCAGCAGAGGCGTATCTACTGAAAATAGCGCCTATGGCAAGCACTGAAATTGCGCCCCTGTCCAAATATCTAAAGCCCATTTACTAGCCCCTGCTGCCCATATATATATATATATATTAGTTCCTGCTGCCGATAGCAGGTATAGATCAACACACAAACCCAGATCAATTGAAATTCACTTGTGATCTCAGCACTGAAGGAATATATACCCACCCCCCTACCCACTATATAGCCTCTCCCCCCTACCCACTTTATATCCTTCCCCCCTACCCACTATATACCCTCTCCCCCCTAGCCACTATATATCCTCCCCCCCTAGCCTCTATATATCCCCCCCTAGCCACTATATACCCTCTCCCCCCTAACCACTATATACCCTCTCCCCCCCTAGCCACTATATACCCTCTCCCCCCCTAGCCACTATATACCCTCCCCACTATATACCCCCCTTAGTTCTCTCACCTTGAAGTCCTTGAAGATGCTGCTGTCATCCTGCACCGCTCGCTGGTGCCCGCTGCTTCACTGCTGAGCGCCGTAATATGACGTCATATTTCGGCGCCCAGCAGTGAAGCAGCAGGCACCAGCGAGCGGCTTTTAAACGTTGTCTTCTTTTTTTTTTGATGCGGGGGAGAACCCCCTCTCTCTCCTCCGCATCACTCCTCGCTGGTGCCCGCTGCTTCACTGCTGGGCGCCGAAATATGATGTCATATTACGGCGCTCAGCATGAAATGCCGGCGCCGGCACCGGCACGGGACGGAGGTAGAGGCCTCGTGGAGGAGAATGAGGGAGAGAACCCCCTCTCTCTCCTCCGCATCACTCCTCGCTGGTGCCCGCTGCTTCACTGCTGGGCGCCGAAATATGATGTCATATTACGGCGCTCAGCATGAAATGCCGGCGCCGGCACCGGCATGGGACGGAGGTAGAGGCCTCGTGGAGGAGAATGAGGGACGCCGAACGGTTGCTAGGCGCCCCTTTCTCTCCTCCGCATCAAAAAAAAAAAGAAAAATAGACGGCGTTTGAAAGCCGCTCACTGGCGCCCCCTTCAAATGGCGCCTATGGCACGAGCCATAGGTGCCATACCCTAGATACGCCTCTGGAAACCAGGGACTATAAAGTCAGAATAAGAGTTTGTTTAGTTAAACTTTTGTTTAACTAAAAAGTTGTATTGTCAGGAAATAGGGACTTTAGCTGAAAGAGCAATGTTTGCTGCCCCTTCCCTTCACATAGTCCAAGGAAGGCAAACGAAGGTGACCTGTATTCTATGTCTTGTTGTTCACTTATCGAGCTGCAAAAAGTACATTTTTTTGTTGTGTGCCCAAGACAAACACGGATTGCAATTATAGTAGCCAACTATTATAGCCTATAGAAGAAGTCCTGGAACACTTAAATGTCTGCGGCTTGGACAAACTTCAATGAATTAAGCATTTATTAACAACCCAAATTGCATCATGTGATGGAGTGTTCTTATTATATAAAAGAAGCACTTGATCACTGTATTAAATGTTACATCTTGGTGTTGGTACCTTTCTAGAACTGAGATTCCTCTATACACACAATGAGCAACATAGCTTGTTTGGTGCTCGCCCTCCTGGCAATTTCTTATGGTAAGTAATATGGTAAGTAATATTCAAATAGATATACGATGTTTGATAGCATATATCAAAGAAAACAGGTTTTGATGTAGTTCCCTTTAAGGTGGATCCGTCACTGTTCCTAAATATTGCATTCTTATTCAGCACCCCAAATAGACCTTTGTAAAATTTAAAAGAGATAAGTATTTTGAACACACCTTGCATGTATGCCTTTGGGGACAGCGGCCTGAACTGAGGACACAAACAGTCATTTCTCCCCTTGTGTGAAGTTACTATGCCTGGTTTTGCCAGTCCTTGTCACATTTTGCATCAAATCACATCATCTGTAAAGTAAATAGTCCAAAACATGATTTAACAAAAATTTAGTTATGGGAGAATGTGTGATGCGGACATTTCCCCTGTAAGCAGACTGTAGGGATGGAGGAATTTAGTCACCAAACTCTCAACTTGATGCTTTATTTGTCATGAAGTTTTTCCTTTTAGAGAATGGAAGCTAAGAAGTGGTATTCTTTGTTACGAGTCAATAAACAAAACCTCATGAAATCTATTCAATACATGATCTGCCGAACACCCCATATTACTTTAAACAAGATGAGTGTCAAATAAGCTTAAATGAATATTTATTGTTAGCAAGAAAATTGTATTAGAAGACTATTCATCTGAAAATGTCATTAGCTTGTATTGCTATTAAAATGTTAACTTACTATACATAGGTAATATTTTAATTACTACGTTTTTTTTGTTTTTTTTAAATATTATTTTAGGCACAACGGTCAATGGAGACACATGCGTTTTTAAAGTATGTATACCTTTACTGGATAATCTTTTATTGAACAAACAATGACATAGGTAGATTCACATGAGAAATAAGAATAAAAGTACAAGACTAAATATACTAAGATAAAAAAGCATCTCTCTTATATTTACATGTCTGAGTGTGGCCAGAAAAGTCCATCTAAATAAAATATGTTTCATTTTTTACAATGCATGACTATTTGCTACTTCATGATGTCAAAGATTTATGTGTGTCTGAACCTATTTTGAACTCCAATCTAACTAAAATCTAACTAAAATCTAATTAAAATCGCTGTATTGAGTACATGTTCATCATGAGAAAAAGAGACATAAATTGTAACTTAGGGCACTGTAGATGTAATATCTTTTACTTATTTACAAAGATATCTAGAGCTTTATCATCGTATTGATCACTATAAGAAAAGGTAGAATCATACAACTAGTAGAATTCATTTGAAGCCCCCAGGAGCTTTTTTAAGAGGTAACTTATGTTTTTTATTATTATTATTATCTAAAACTCACATAGAAAATGTAGGTTTGTGAAAAATAATATCACATTTAACTAATACACCAAATGGTTAAAATGGGTTATGCCTAAATGTGAAAACATATAACTATTATACGGTATTTAGTTAATGAGTGATCTATAATTGTTATTTTTGTTTTTTGGTATTTCAGGAAAACATTGACCTGGTGAAGCTGAATGCTTGTCTGTTACAAATAAAAGATGTAGGTTTGGTCTCAAAACATTTCTATTCTTGTACCTAATTACACTAAGAGGAAGTCTCAGGTGAAACTTGGTAGTTGTGCCTAAGTTTGAGAGGACAGGGAATTAAGGTAGGGGTCATCATTGGAGGTGGGGGGTAGTAACAAAGTGAGCAGCAACAGAATATGGGACAAAGGAGAGGGAGTGAAACATTAAATGGAAGGATATGAGGAAAACTGGTTGGTGAAGGGGGAAAAGTGATTATCAATAATAAAATGGAAGGGGATGGTGAATAGGGGACAGGAAGGCAGGGAAGCAAAGAGAACAGAAAAAAGAGATAAGGAGAGTGATGAAGTGTGAGCATCAACTGGACACAGAGGGCATGAAAGGAAGGAGTGAAGACAAAGGAAAAGGGAGAATGTGAGAGTGAGCATCATCGGGATAGGGAGGAAGGTGGTCTTTAAATGAGAATAACATAGAGAAAGAGTTGAGATACTTGTGAGATGAAGGAGAAGTAAGAGGGGAAGAAAAGAGAGACAAAATGAGGGGGCAACAAACATGAAAGGGGGTAATGTGGGAACATTGAGCACCATGAAACCGTAGCAGAAGAGAGACAAAAGACACAAGTGGAAACTGAGATGTAGGAATCTTTACATGAAATTTTATTAGCGATCCTCAGGGGGTAATTGTGATTGTGATTGTAAATTAGTGCTTGAGGAAGGACAATTGTGCTTGTAAGATCCTCACAATCATTGGTTTTGCTATAATGAGGAGGTTAACCAGAACTTTTGCAACTGAGGCAGCTTTGAAACAAATGTCACTGCAGGCAGGAACACATCATGTTAGAGAGTGAGGGATGATCACAGAGAACCTCAATCTGTGTGGACTGCAGAAGGAAGATATTTGATAATCTGGTATGGGATCCTGAGAGCTCAAGGCACTAGTAGTTTCTCAGTAGTTTTTCTCATCTGATTCCGGTTTTCTAAGACTATTTCCTGAATACTTATGGCCATTCACTGAGCCTGCCATAGTTACTGAATTACTATATTTTCTATCTAGGGAACATCGGATTCTGTTAAGAATTTGGTAACTGTTATTTGCGGGTATGACAAAGTCAAGGTAAATATATGTATTTATTAACATTTTTTCGCTTTTTATTTTTATTGTTATTTCAAGTTTTTTACATTTTAATCTGGTGAAAACTGACATATAATGGATTGCAAGATTTCGAGAATATCTAGGCCTGAAGAAGTGAGCTAGATAGTCTTGAAAGCTTGCAATCCATTATGCGTCAGTTAGCCAGGTATTATCTTTACCAAATTTGCTTTCTCTCTTTCTATGACTGTAGATTTTTTTAGAGAAATTATAAACCTTGTTGATTAAATTAGTTGTGTAAATTTACATTTAATCTCCACATCTGAACTCTTTTCAACTAAAGATCCAAAGCACTGCTCTAACAGACTCAGACTTTTTTAAACTAAACTTTCTACCCAGCCTTTAAACCAGACATCATGGGTTATGAAAACCCTTACATCTACTGCAGCAGAATGTCTGATATAAAATATGTGTATCTCTGTTAAAGGGAATAGAATAGTTTGTTAGTTTCATTAAAACGTATTATATACAGACAGGTTTTTTTGCCTTCTGTATCGGTTTGTTTAATCTGTAAGTTTTAGTTTTGTCATACCTTTAGAAAGTGTCTATTGCAAGAAGCACTGTGCAATTTGTTGGTGATATATAAAAAAAATGTAATAATAATCTGGACCTGGGTCTGAAGACCAACATTCAAAACATATGTCCTATACATTAAATAAAAGGTGCTATACATATTAGTAAGAAAGGTGAGTATATCTTACAGGTTATTAGAAATAAAATATTGGTATTGGTAAAGGTATCAGCATTTACTGTATTCAATACATGACGTATGTGTGTTATTATGTAGGTGTCTAATGATCCAGAATTGATGAAGACCTTTCTGGTGGACCTGGATAAGGCCTTGGTAAGATGCATTTCCTCTTTGTCTGTCACTCTAATCAATTATAATGATCAATTGTGAATTACATTTACTGTATGCATTTACCCGGTTTTACATGTTATGGGCATGAAGATACATAAATTACTGTCCAAGGTGCTCATGTAAAATATGAGTTGGATTCCTTCCTGTTTTATAAACTGAATGTATTAAGGTTTTGCGTATCTATGCACTATTGTGCCTGTGGAAATTTGGTGAATTAATTTTGGGGTGTTGGGTTAATAATCCTACTATACACCGACATCGCAGCTCATCATTCAGTTCTCTTGCACTCAGCATTCTGTCTTGTTTTTATAGCTGGGGGTTGAATGCCCAGTAAATTTGAAAACAGAAGGCTGCACTCTGGTAAGTAATTTCTTAATTCAAAATTGCATTGACTTTCTATAGAGTCCATCACATAAAATGACATTCATTTAAAGGAACAGTTTACTGTAGCTGACAGCCCCACTATAGAAGAATGCATATTAAAATTCCCTGTGAAGCAGCCAATCAGTGGCAGGGAAGCTCTTTCTAGATGGGGATCTAAAGAGACCCCCAGCCCACAGAGTCCACCAAGCCAGCAGTGTAGCTGACTGCAGATATGTATATCATTTGTAAGGGGGTCCCCTTGAAAAAGGGGACCACATAGCTATCATATGCATTGCAGTGCATATGGTGGATGGATTGACCCTGTAAAGGACTAGAAGTTATAACTTAATATTTGTTAGCACTATCGATAAACACATAAAATTACTAGTACTAAATCTCAGACTTTACATAGCCCATGATTCTTCCGGTAAGGGCTCCACTCAAATACATAAATGGAAATAATGAAATTTCAGTAACATGGGATGGCATTTATATAAATTAAGTGATCAGCTGATTTAATCACTTTATAGACTTAATCGATATAACAGCCCTGACTACAATTATTATTTTTTTAATTTCAATTACTTGATTTGAATCTTATTAATTTTCTCTTCCAATTAGAATCTATAGTTGCATATTTCCATTCAAATGGTGCTAGTGGAAACTATAAATTTCATAGGCGGTTTGATTTATAAACTGAATTATTATCTATTTAATATTGATATTTTTGGAAATTTCCCTCCCTTTGAGTAGCTGACTATATGGATCTATAGTCAGATATATAGATAGATTGATAGATAGACAGATACATTGATGGACCAAGATAAATAGATTTCATATTCAGATATAAATATCCCGTTTCAGTCTTCCACGTGAGTGATAAATAGCGTGTTTTTCATGAAAATCTGATCAGGAATGGCCATTTGTTTAAAATAAAATATAATCCTTTCTCTTCCAGGTGCAACTCTCTGCGCCAACACATGAATTAGTCCTTTCCATTTACGGAATTCTGGTAACATTTTTCATTTGTATCTCTTAAAAATCAAAATAAAATACTATGTGATTAAATCATTGTTTTTTAATACTGTGACAAAAGGTGTGGTAAAGTGGTAGATGGCAGGTATATTAGACCTTGAAGACCGCAGTTTTTTAAAAAATATTTAAATTCCGTGCTCGTGATTCGCTGCAAAGCGATCACGTGCATGGAATTGAGGGGGAGTGGCTGCCCCTCTCGATCCCAGCATTCAAAGCGACACTGGATCGCGTATCATCGATGACGTACATCGGTCTGCCGGTGACCTTTGACCCGGAAGTACCAGGTATGTCCCGGTCTTGAAGGGGTTAAAATGCCCCAGGGAAAGATGTTGTTTGTTTACAAACTGCACTACTGGCAGTTTGCAAAACATGATAAGGGTCCCTGGGGTGGAGCATCTGGAAGAGCAGGGTAGGCCAGTGCTCCAACAGCACTAATTGCTGTTTTGATCCAGTCCAGAGCCTGCATTCTGGACAGGAGCTCCACAGGTGGGGACTAAGTAGCAGCTCACCTGTGGTTGATTAATTAGCAGGCAGATGGTAAAAGGGATTGAGCCTGATTCAGAGGAAGGGAGCCATTGTTATGCCAGCTAGGAGAGCTGATGAACTGAGGAGTGGTTTCTCTCTGCAAAGCTGTTTTGTCCTAAGCAAGTGCTCAAGCAAGCAAAGACTGTTATCCTGTGCTGCTTATAACTGCTGCTGTTATTCCTGAAAAATAAACATTGATACTGAGCTGGATGTGTCCTGGGCTTCATTTACCCTGGAAGACTGTGGTTACAACCAAGATCCTTGACAAAAATCCCAAGAAAAGGGGAGGCCTGTCACAATATATACAAATAACTTTTCAATAGATAAAAAAAACCTCATATTGCAGATCAGCAAAATGCATCAAGTATCTCCTAACATCACTGTAGGTTAAATGTTATTTATTGGCTAATTCTTAGCCAATGCCAGAATTCACTGTAATGTCACTAAAAAGCGTAATACTTCATCAACGTTTTATGCAGCTATATTTCTACTATATAATGATTTTACTATATGTTGTTTTCTACAGTTACCTATCCCAGGTGTATCGTTTACTGGGTGCCCTGTTCTGGTAAGTTTATAGTAAACATTTAAAACAATTATATATATATATATATATACATACACATTTTGACAAAGGTCACGCTGTGATTTGAAACGTCAATGTGATTGTTGATAGGTAAATAAAATTTGTGATTGTTAAGCAATACAAGACCTGTGAGTGCACTTGTTTTGTGGATTGTTACAAGGTATTTTATTGCACTTCTATAAAATAATAATCATTTCAGGGATACAAAGTGTCTGTACTAATCCCCAAGTTAAGCATAGCTTTGAACATTTTCCAGGGTAGGCATCCTGTATCAACAAGTTTTTAATAAGGTACTGAACACACAACTGAGATGGAACTTAGCTCATGTTGCCAGACTCAAATCTGGCGTTGCACATCTTGCTTTTGCCAGGTTACCCAGCTATGCTATTTCCTAACGCAAGACTTCATTTTAAGATAAGAAAAAACAAATATTTAGCAGTGTAGTTGCTGTTCATACATGGTATGTTCAGACATGCCTTCTTCTTTTTTATTTTTCTCTGTGATCCTCTGTTCTCCCTCTCATATTTGTATAATATGCTTTGACAATACTTGTCCATTCAATTGCTTTCCATACATCATTGTACTTCAGTAACTTATGGCTCTATGGGTAGTCTCGCTGCACAATCTTCTCATTACTGTATGCTCTCATACTTATTTGCAATAAAATTATTATTTTAATAATAAAAAAAGATGCATAATGCCCTAAAGATTTAGATCTTTGATGTGTATTATTTAATGTGAGACATTAATTCATTTTTTTCTGCTTTCACAATTCAGAACCTTTGAACTAACGCACGAGGAAGGAACAACAAAGGCTGTGGTGTCAACATGATCTTTTAATTTTTTTCTGCAGCAAATCATTAAATGCTTATTCTTCTTGCCTATGGCTGTCTTATAAATCAACTAATAAAAAATAATGCTAAGCAAAATAAGCTTACATTTTGGTGGTTTTTTTTTACACGGATAAACAAAGGATTTTAGATATATGTGCATTTTTATTGCAAACCTCTCCACACAACAGAATTTGAAATTGACAAATTCATCTTGTACCCTTTTTAGTAGAAACATAGCACTCTTGCCTGGACCCCCCACTATATTAGAAGATGGAAGGATCATGACATTCCTGGGTTTGAAAAGGGACTGGAAAATGGGTGGAAGCAGCCAGGTAGTTAGTGATTTTTAACATTACTGTTCCTAAGGATTGATCAGAATGATTGCAGTACTTGGAGCCTTCCAGCAAATCTGCCACTTTTCCAGGTTATCTTCTATTTAGTCATACATTAACATTGTTCATATCTAGAAAAGGCTGAGAGGGGGGCTTTCATTCAGGGGTATGGCTAGCACTAGTTGGACTTGAGTGGACAGGAAGTTGGCAGAACCTGGGCAGGGAGTGGACACACTCAAGTGCACCCACAACTCATAAGTGAATAAAAGACAAATAGATAACACTGTTATATACTAAAACTCCAAGTGCCTCAAAACCAATGAGATTTTTGAAACCTACAAGCTGAGCATAGAAAAAAAATCAAAAATGCCTCTGTTAAATGGATGAATGCTAGTGCGGTCAATAAAACCTTCAATATATTTAAAAAACTGCTTGTCTGCATGAAGTCACAGTACCATATACCCCAGGGTAAGGGCTGGCACCTTGTGGTCCAGGGGCAAGTAAAGCCAAGTGCCCCAAATGGGCTCATTGTGCATGTCCCCCTCCCACAACCCCAGTAACTCACATATACACTGGCAAACATATTTACACACACACTTACACACTGCGTTAATAAACACACACTTACAAATACACATCCATACACATTGAGGCTTACATGCACACATAAACATTCATGCTAATACACACACACACATAGACATTCATGCTCACATACAATTATACATATACATGCTAACACACATAATCATGCTCACATACAAACACGTATAAATTCTTGCTCACACACAGACCCACATTCATGCTAACATACACATACACACACACATTCATGCGCACACGTACGTATAAACATTCATGCTAACACACAAACTCACTCTTATGCTAACGCACTTATATGTACACACGCAATCTAACATGCATACTCACTTCCTCCCTTACCGATTATAAGAAGACCCTGATTATAAGACGACCCCCCAAAATCTGAATATTAATTTCTGAAAAAAAAGAAAAAGCCTCAATATAAGACAACCCTATAGGAAAAATGTTTTACCAGTAAATGTTAATTCATGTAAACTATGTGAACTATTTTTTTTAAATAAAAGCTATGATTGAGAAAAATATTTTGTTTTTATTTCCTTTTTTTCCAACCTGCCCCCCCCCAGTTATGCACATCTGCCCCCAGGCTTGCCACTCTGCCTCAGAAATGCCTTATACCCCCTATATGCCACTGTGCCCCATGATATGGTCACTTATCACTATGTGATCAGTGAAATGTAATTAAAAAAGTGAGGAGAAAAAATCATAAGTAGAATCATCAAGTTCAAAGAAAATATGTCAATAAATGGGTACAAAAATGTATTTAAGTCCCAAAATGCCCTCCCAAAAATCCTGGCATGAAAAGAATAAAAATACCAGCATCTGATATACCCTGTGGCGTCTAGTTTTCAATAATATATGGTTTAATGGAGTAAATTGAATTGTCTGGTTTAAAAAATGACAAGAATAGGGAATAGGCGCAAACTGACCAGATGTAAATAATTTTTTTTAAAAAAATTGTGCACCTCCCAAATGTGACATTTTAGCCCCTAAACAAAGCTGGTTCAGGTCATAAGGGCACTTTAGGATTCTATGCCTCCAGTGCTGAGTTAACATGTGAACAATAATAATAACAAAATTAATATATATATATATATATATATATATATATGATTGCTAACAGCAATCACACTCCTAAAAAGGAATCATCTGCTGTCTTTGGGCCAGTGACTATATGTCAGGGAAATGTAGCAGGTTTATTACAAAATTATTTGGAGCATCTTTGATAGTGACTTTATCTAAGGAATCTAGTAAAAGCAATCTCATCGTCTCTCCTTTTTTCACACATCCGGAAGGATACTGGTGAAATCTCTTTGTATGTCCTATATCCCCCTGCTACTAATGAGGTCTTATTGTGTTAAATAGGACCTATATCTACTTACAAGGTTTGCTGTTTTTGTTCCAATATTGGTAACATTTGAGGACGGCATTGTCTTCTGACTAAGTAGATCACAATGCCCTTGTTTCCTGGCATCCAATTGGCTACACCAGCAGAAAAGAACAATTCAACGGGACCTCTGTCATTCTGAGTGGTCCTAATGGTCATTTCTGACAACAAGTATTATCAACCACTTCCATGTACACACACTTCATGTACACCCATTTAAATGGACGATCGGCCACGACAGGGCCGTCTTTAATGCCCACAGCATCCGCGGTGGGCCGGCCGGCACACCGAGATGCCATTGTGAGTCGTAAAGCGGCGGTTAGGCCAGCGTGCCTGCACAGTGCCGCTCAAGGGGGCAGAGTCACACGGAACAGCTCCTCGTGACAGCTAGAAGAGCATGTTGGAGGACAGCAGCAGTGAAGGATGGCAGCAAAAACATAAGTATTAAAAAAATAAAAAAAATAGTTGGGGTAATGGGCGGAAGGGGAGCCATATTCAAAGGGGGGGGCTGCATTGGGACAACAATTAACTGCAAAATGGGGGTGGCTAGGGGGTATAAGTACATAACAGGGTGGTTGGGGCACCACATAAATCAATACACAAAGGTGGGGGGTGGGTGGCTGGGTTCAATATACATTATTGACATTAACAGTGCAAAGGGGGGCATCAATACACAAGGGAGGGGAGCTGGCCGGGGACTTCACATAAATCAATACACAGGGGTGTTGGGGCATAATGTACAAAGGGGGCTGGCTGGGGGCACAAATCCACATGGGGCAATACACAAGGGGCATAATGTACAAAAGGGGCTGGCTGGGGGCACAAATCCACATGGGGCAATACACAAGTGTGTGGGGGGAAATACATTAAAACCAAGGGGGGGGTGGCTGGGGCATCAATACCCCAGGGGTGAAAACAAACAGCAAACCAGTGTGGAAAGCATTTTGGATGTGGGTGTCAGTGTCGCAGAGCCTGTCCTTGTGTGTGTGTGTGTTTGGCTGTCGGTGTGGCAGAGCCTGTCCTGGTGTGTGTGTTTGGGTGTCGGTGTTGAAGAGCTTGTATAGGTGTCAGGGCGGGCTGTTTGGGGACAAAGTTGGCTCACTTTGGACTGTAATTTGTTAATGTTATCTTGGTGCTGGTCGGGTTCTATGTGTGCAGTGTGGACACCAGGGCTGGCTTTGGGGGGTGTGCATCCTGTGATCTATGCCTGTAATTTAGGGGGTTTTATCTATACCTTTAATGCTTAGTTGTTATGTGATTTCCAGTTGATCTGAACCTGCAAAACTGGGTTTGTATGTTATTCTGTTGATCTGTATCTGCTATGGTATGTTTCCATACATTATTTATGTATCCATGCATATACAGGGTTTGTATTTCTTATTCAGATGATCTATACATGCATGTGGTATTTAAACGTGTTAATTATTTGATCTATACCTATACAGGGAGTAAGTAAAACAGAGGTGTGGCTTAGTGAATGAGGGACAAAGAGACTCTGGGGATGATTACAGGCAGGGGCGCAAGGAAATGCCTAGGGTCCAATTTTCCATATTTAAATTTTATTTTTTTACAAAGATTAGCTGTTTTTTAATGTATTAAACATATTTTTTTTACTCCCAGTCCCATCACATTATATCAATATGTGTTAGAAAATCAGGAAAAGATGGGCATGGATGGTGTGCTGATTCGGTGGCGCAACGGGCACTTGACTATACTTGCCCCCCAGGCCTTAGGCCGCCAGCCCTCCCCTGGCTCCTCTACTATTAATATGTGGCCTTTGTTACCCAATAACTACCCTTTTGTGAGTTGAAGATTTCCCCTCCAAGTCCTTCTTATGACATATGACATCAAATTTATTTTTGCATTGTTATGAAGTGACCCTTTAAATAAATCCAGTTTTGCTAAACTTTCTTTGTCCATGCCTACAATCAAGTGCCTTGAAACAAAGGGGAGATGGGGGAGGAACAGCAGCATTAGCAATTTCAGATGTTAATCCACCAGAATCTTTTCCACTGATGTCCAACCAGAGACCCATCAGCAACAGCTGCTTTTATTCTTTGGCAACAGCTATATGAATTAACCTATGTAACGGTGTCTGACCCACAATTTTACATATTTTTTTTTAATTGCCTGTGTATGGTGCTTGTAGTAGTAGTGGGCTAGCACTAACAGAGATATAACATTACATTTGTAAATTTACCTAGTGGTTACCATGGTTTTCTGTGAAGCATCTCGCTAATGGTCTGGTACACTGCTTAGGATCTTACCTAGTTTTTTATGCAGGGACACAAGTGACGTGCTCTTGTGGGGAAGGAGGTAAGTATTGGCTCTAGTAACGCTACTGGGTACATACTCTCAATTGATCTCAATTTCTCAGAATTGTTTGTCAAAGTTATTATCTCAAAGACTGAGTCTACAAATGAAACAGTCATCTATTATTTGGCCATTCTTTTTTTGTTTTGCCTGCTAAATTATAAATAACAGTGATTATATGTTTATTTTTTATGGTAATGTGAAATAAAGATGACGGAGATTTAAATTAAATATTGCCTACCCCAGATTACCAAATGTCAAAATTACAGTGGCAAGCACAGAAAAAGATAAATAAAGAAGTCTCATACTATACACATGTGGTGACAAATGAAATCTCCTTTGTTGCATTTACTTCTGTTATCCGATCTCTTTATGGAGCTTGAACTTCTAATTTATTACTCACAACTTTTTTTCAACGTCTCCTTAGTTAAGACCCATATAAAGCATTATAATAATATGAATAAACATAGAAGGACAGTTTCAAGTATTATTTGCCCACAAAAAATGTGTCCTCAAAACGTCTTAAGCCAAAACCTAACTTTAAAGATAACTGGGCCTTCTGTTTTAAATGCCATTGAAGGTGTTATATAAAAATATCGCCTCCCATTGTTTTATTTTATGTACTACCACCCTTACATACCTATAATATATCAAGAAGATAAAATATGAGAGCAATGATGTATTCAAGTAACTGTTCACTGACAATTATTCATACATTTGTTTTCATTACACTAAATACAGAGTACAAGATGTTCTTGCGTTTTAAAATTGTTTTCTAGGACTATATAAATAAAACATTTTTAATGGGCCACAGGGTCAGAATTTCTTTATAAAAAACTTAGCCTAAAGTGAATAATTAATATATGCAGTAAAACAAATTGTCACCAATTTCATGAACCAAGTGAAAAGAAAGTGTAAAAAGGAAATAATAAATAAGTGATTAGAAATTTCTCCTACACGTTCTGCAGCTCCCAAATGATAAACACTCCTCACAAATGTTCAAAACAAGAAAGACTTCACAACAATAATAGTGCAGTAAAAAATATATACACTTAATAGTGTAGGTGTGCAGTGCACTCACAAGTGTAGGAGTATGGGGAGCTCATCAAGAAAGACCAAAAGGCTTGCGTTCTTCTTATAATCTGGAAATGTACAGAGACCCAAATGGTGCAATATCTTTTATCCAAAATTTTAATAATGAAGAGTAAAAGCACTTACAAAACTGGTGGCATAACTCAAATGACGTTATGCAAAATCAGCCATTCAGTGTAAAAATCCCGAGATTGGAACAGAAGATCAAACGTTCACAGGTAAGTCAGGAAGATCCGGAAATATCATAAAGAGCAATGACATAAAATAAAATAAATTCGTTTCGCCTTATTAATCAACAGCTTCCTCAGGAGAAAAATAAAGTAAAAGAGTCCGGGGAGAAAGTCTGTTTTAAAGGCATTTCCTAGTTGCGTGGTGACGTTACGTCGTTGCGTCATCCCGTTGTTGCAGCCGCGTCAGTGCCTCCTATCCTTCCTCTGGTCCGGCTAGTGTTGCAACAGTTAGAGTTGTAAATAAAGTTTTCCCGTTGTTCACATGGCGTATGCTGGGGGAGGTACTTCTCCTCACACAGACGTTGTTACGATCAAGAGGAGAATGACAAGCCGCTCACGGAGGAACAAAGTGCCGGACGAAAAGAAAAGGGGGGTTTTTAATAAAACATTTAAAACGTATGAAAGTGTTGGTGCATTATTGATGTTTTAAACAATAAGATAAGCAGCCATATGCTGTTAGCTACATGCTGGTACAAGATGGCTGTAAGTGATGTGCAGGCCCCATACTGCTGGCAGCATCAATACACAAGGAGGGCAACTTGGCATGATAGGAGTGTGATTGCTAACAGCAACAGCTAACAGCAATCACAGTCCCATCATGCCTAGGTTCCAGCACTTACACATCCATTCTATCACACACACACTCATTCATTCATATACTCATTCATTGACAGATTCATTCCCTCAATCACGCATACTCATTCAACCACCCTCCCCACCCCCTTACCTGCACTGCAGCTCTCTCAATGCCGTTCACAGGGGCCTCCCTCTGCGTTCTCTTGTACTGCACAGAGGAAGCAGGACTGGAGCAGTCATGTGATGTCACGTGAACTCTGCTGAGTTCCGCTTCCTATGTGCAGTACAAAAGACCCTCCCACAGGTAAGTAGCAGGGCCGCAGGATGATCCCGGTTGCCCTGGCTGCCGATCTCACGCAGGCCGCACCTCGAGGTGCCGCAGGGCCCCATTTGGCCTGCGGGCCGCATGTTTGACTCCCCTGCCCTAAACCAAGGGCTGAGCTACCATGTTGTAATGCATAATGTGATAGCTTTCAAGAAACTTTCTGATGTTCCACCTTATAAAGCAAAGTCAATAGTGATGGGAAGTTCGGATCATTAAAGTGAATCAGATCATTTCGACTTGTTCATTGAAATGATCCGATTCATGTTTCCCAGTCCCTCCCTGCAGACACACTAAAGATTGGCCCCGCCCCTTTCATTATAGTCCAATGAAAACTTCTGCCTGCCTACTCTAGTGATGTCACTGAAGGCAGACAATCGTTCAAAGATTCAAATTTTACAGAGATCCAGATTTTACAGGGATTCGAATCATTCAGAGAATATCACCATACTGTTATAAATAAATAGATTAATAATCTTCACTGCCCCCAGGATTTAGATTCCCTTTAGTTTGCCTCCTTTACCTCTAACTGCACCTTAAGTTAATTTTATGAAATTAATTAAATTAACTCTCAATCCTCAGCATTAAATCAACCCTTAACACCCCATTAACCATAACTGTCCCCAAATTAACACTAAAGACCTCATCAACCATACCAATTTATTAGGTAATTTATCTGGAGTACATGCAATTAATTTAGGGGCAGTTATGGTTAATGGGATATTTAGGGTTAATTTAGGGATAGTTATGGTTGATGGGGTGTTAAGGGTTAATTTAGGGGCAGTTATGATTGATGGGGTCTTTAGGGTTAATTTTAGGGGCAGTTATGGTTGATGGGGTGTTTAGGGTTAATTTAGCAGCAGTTATGGTTAATGGGGTCTTTAGGGTTAATTTCAGGGGCCGTTATGGTTAATGGGGTGTTTAGGGTTAATTTAGCGGCAGTCATGGTTGATGGGGTGTTAAGGATTAATTTAGGGGCAGTTATGGTTAATGGGGTTATTATGGTTAATTTAGGGGCAGTCATGGTTAATGGAGTCTTTAGGGTTAATTTTAGGGTCAGTTATGGTTGATGGGGTGTTAAGGGTGAAATTAATGCTGAGGACTGAGGGTTTATTTAATTAATTTAATAAAGTTAACTTAAGGTACAGTTAGAGGTAAAGGGGGGGGGGAAACTAAGGGGAATGTAAATCCTGGGGGCAGTGAAGATTATTAATGTATTTATTTATAAAAGTATGGTGTCAGTGATATTCAGTGGCGTTGGCAGGGGGGGCAGAGGGGGCCATGGCCCCCCCTACAGCATTCTGTGCCCCCCGTGTGCCCCCCCCATTTTTTTTTTTTTAAGACGCGTAGGCAGTACATTAAACGGCCGCGCAGCCGCCCATTTAATGCCGGCACACCATTGCAGCCGATGTGGCTGCGAGTCTTAAAGCGGCGGTTAGACACGCTGGCCGCTTTAAAATCATTAAGCGGCCAGCGTGCCTGCACAGTGCCGCTTGGTGTCCTGTTCTGTGTGACTCCGCCCCCTTGAGCGGCACGTCACATCGTCAATGTGATGGGCCGCTCAAGGGGGCGGAGTCACAAGGAACAGTTCCTCGTGACAGGTAGAAGAGCACGTTGGAGGACAGCAGCAGTGAAGGATGCGGCAAAAACGTAAGTATTAAAAGTTGGGGTAATAGGAGGAAGTGGAGCCATATTCAAAATGGGGGGCTGCATTGGGACAACAATTAAATACAAAATGGGGTGGCTAGGGGGTACACAACAGGGTGGTTGGGGCACCACATAAATCAATACACAAAGGTGGGGGGTGGGTGGCTGGGTTCAGTATACATGGGTCATTAACAACGCAAAGGGGGGCATCAATACACAAGGGAGGGGGGCTGGCTGGGGA
This sequence comes from Spea bombifrons, assembly GCF_027358695.1. Classification (NCBI taxonomy): domain Eukaryota; kingdom Metazoa; phylum Chordata; class Amphibia; order Anura; family Pelobatidae; genus Spea; species Spea bombifrons. The sequence continues at coordinate 37,720,909 of NC_071090.1, read as the reverse complement.
CATCACATAAATCAATACACAAGGGTGTTGGGGCATAATGTACAAAGGGGGCTGGCTGGGGGCACAAATCCACATGGGGCAATACACAAGGGTGTGGGGGGAAATGCATTAAAACCAAAGGGGGGCTGGCTGGGGCATCAATACACAAGGGGGAAAAACAAACAAACAGCAAACCAGTGTGGAAAGCATTTTGGATGTAATTGGGGGTAGGTGTGGCAAGACCTTTCTTGGTGTGTGTGTGTTTGGCTGTCTGTGTGGCAGAGCCTGTCCTGGTGTGTGTGTGTTTGGGTGTCAGTGTGGCAGAGCTTGTCCTGGTGTGTGTGTGTTTGGGGGTAGGTGTGGCAGAACCTGTCCTGGTGTGTGTGTGTTTGGCTGTCTGTGTGGCAGAGCTTGTCCTGGTGTGTGTGTGTGTGTGTGTGTTTGGGTGTTGGTGTGGCAGAGCCTGTCCTGGTGTGTGTTTGTGTGGGTGTTGATTTGGCAGGGCCTGTTCTGGTGTATGTGTATGGCTGTCTGTGTGGCAGAGCCTGCCCTGGTGTGTGTGTGTGTGTTTGGGGGTAGGTGTGGCAGAACCTGTCCTGGTGTGTGTGTGTTTGGCTGTCTGTGTGGCAGAGCCTGTCCTGGTGTGTGTGTGTGTGTTTGGGTGTCGGTGTGGCAGAGCCTGTCCTGGTGTGTGTGTCTGGGTGTCAGCGTGGCAGTGCCTGTCCTGGTATCTGTGTGGCAGAGCCTGTCCTGGTGTGTGTGTTTGGGTGTCTGTCTGGCAGAGCCTGTCCTGGTGTGTGTGTTTGGGTGTCGGTGTTGCAGAGCCTGTACTGGTGTCAGGGCGGGCTGTTTGGGGACAAAATTGGCTCACGCTGGGCTGTTTGGGGACAAAGTTGGCTCACTCTCGACTGTAATTTGTTAATGTTATCTTGGTGCTGGTCGGGTTCTATGTGGGCAGTGTGGACACCAGGGCTGGTGAGCTGCATCCTGTGAGCTATGCTGTAATTTAGGGGGTTTTATCTATACTGTTAATGCTTAGTTGTTATGTGGTTTCCAGTTGATCTGTACCTGCATAGCTGAGTTTGTGTGTCATTCTGTTGATCTGTATCTGCTATGCCAGGGATCGACAAATCCCAGGCGCCAGGTCGCCATGGCGACAGAGAATTTTGTCCTGGCGCCTAGGTTTTGTCAGCCTCTTACATCCAGAAAAAAATTGTGGATGTAAGAGGCTGAGTCACCACACGGGGGCGCTGCTGCTGTCTGCCCAGGAGTCTGGGCAGACAGCACAGCCACACAGAGCCCGCCCCCGAGCCTGAGATCACTCCCACGGAGTGATCCTGTAGGCTGAAAACACGGTTGCTGGAAAACCAGCAATCGTGTTTTCAGCTGCCACAGGCAGCTTCAGGGAAGGGGGTTGTGTGTTGATTGGGTCCCCACACAAGTGTGGGGACCTGACCCAACACCCCCCTGCTGCCTGATCGCTCCGTGAGAGCGAAAGTGCAGCGTTAACCCCTTCGGCATTTAGGGGTTAATTCCCGTTTTGTAAGGGGTTCTGCTGCTGGTGGTCTGCCTGGAGGCCCAGGCAGACCAGCAACAGCAAAAACGAGCCCCCCCACAAGCCCTTTGATGATTCCCGTAGGCATGGAAGCCTACAGCAGTCATCAGAGACTCCCCCTGCAATGGCTGGTCTATAGACCAGCAATTGAGTCCCAGCTGCCAGAGGCAGCTTCAGGGACAGGAGGAGAGGGTTCTTTGGTCTCCCCATTAGTGTGGGGACCTGACACAACACTCCCCTGCTGCCTGATCGCTCCATGAGAGCGACAGTGCAGCATTAATCCCTTCAATGCCACAATTGTGTATGACACATTCGTGGCATTCCAGGGGTTAACATTTGTCCCCACAAGCTTGTGGGGACTAAATATCAGTCAATGCTGTGCTCCAATGGAACATCAGCATCGAAAGAGTTAAAAATAATAATAAAAAAAAACAGCACTGACCTGAAAGTCCAGGGTGCTTCCAGGTCAAACGCTGTGATTTTAGTAAGTGGGCTGATGATTATCAGATCACTCCTGACCAACTGTTAGTTTAAAAAAAATCCTGGCTCCTAACTTTTTTACCTGGCGCCTAGATTCACAACAAATTTGTCAAGCCCTGTGCTATGCTATGCTTCCATACATTATTTATGTATACCTGCAAATACAGGGTTTGTATTTCTTATTCGGTTGTGTTGTTTATTTGAACTATACCTGAACTACAGGGTGTAAGTAAAAGAGCGGAATGGTTTAGTGAATGAGGGGACAAAGGGATGACTACAGGGGAGAGGACCTCTCAATGTCATGGTGCAGTCAGAAGGACTGACTCTCACTGTCTTCCCCTGATCTGCAGTTAGTGAGGCAAATATATTTTTTTGGTGTGGTAGCGGAGGGAGTGATTGCATGCAAGGGAGCATTGAGCGGGGTCCAAGGAAATGCTTGGGTAGGGTCCAATTTTTTCACTATAAAATATATTGGCAACAGGGTCTAATATTTATATATATATATATATATATATATATATATATTGGCAGCAGGGGCAAATATTTATATTTTTATTGGCGGCAGGGGCAAATATGTATATATGTTTTGGCAGCAGGGTTTAATATTTATATATATATTGGCAGCAGGGTCTAATATTAATATATATCGGCAGCAGGGTATAATATAAGTATATATCCGCAGCGGGGGCTAATAATAATATATATCCGCAGCAGGGGCTAATATTAATATATATCGGAAGCAGGGTGTAATATTTCTATATATCGGCAGCAGGGTCTAATATATATATATATATATATATATTGGCAGCAGGGGCTAATATTAAAGAATGAAAAATAACTGCAAGTTCAGCTGTTATTTTAAAATCATATTTCAATCACTTCAAAGAGATAAGTACATATGATGTAGTTAAAAATGCATGTCTAACGCATATATATATATATATATATATATATTATATGTCCCGTTTTATAATTGGCCCCCTACTTTGGTCCCTGGCCCCCCATGTGCCCCCCCTAAATATGAAAGCTGGAGACGCCACTGGTGATATTCTGATCAAATGAACGATTCGTTCATGATCCGGACATCACTAAAAGTCAAGAAGCTGACATGTGCAACCACCCCACAGACTCCCGATTTAGATTAATTATGTACTCATCAAATAGATAAAACATTTACTCTCTTCATATAGCAATTGCTTCTCAATAATGATCTCTATAAAATATATTTAAACTTTGATCTTTATGTTTTTTTCCAGAATGTTACTGGTTGCACTCGCATAGACCTGCTGGGATCTGATGCAACTTTGTTAAACATGCATATCATAACTTTATAGTGTTAAAAATAGCCCCAGTCAATACCATCTTAAAAACATAATGGAATCCAGGACAAGCTCTTATAATGGGCCCTCCAGCCTTTTTGTTACCCTGTTTGCCACCTGCTGCTGGGTGCCAGGAAATCAATTTTCCAACAGCTGTGGATATACAGGACTTGAAGGAGTGAACTATGCCAGGCTGCTGAACAACAGCTGTTATGGAACCCTAAGGTTTTATTTTTCATTTGATGCTTTAAAATGCTGGTGGGAGAGCCATTATGAGACATTACACACTTCAGGATGTATTCAATGCCAGAGACTGTCACATGTATCTAAATAACAATCCATACACAGAAACCAAACATACATTTGAACTCAATAAATGTGGGACACTACTTCTGTTTTGTTTCTTGTTTGTCCAGTACAACCCATGAGAGGATTGCTATTCATTTATTTACAATAGATTTATCTGTAGCATTTCATCAAACCCATTGTAGGCTATGATGGGTAACGCCGATGCAGCTGATGTCAACAAGGCATGACTTCCCCATGGGATTTTAACTGATTCCCCTCCTAGTCCCACCAATGCCTCCTCCACGTCCCCCCACACCATCCCAATTATAGTTTTAGTATACATTTTAGTATGTGCTCTCGTTTCAGGCAGTAGGAGTGCGTGTGGCTTCTAGAATGTAAATACTAGTGTCTGCAAAGGAGTCTAGCACAGCTAATGATAGCCAAAGCATGCACTTGTTTGTTAAATAAGGTGTAAAATAATATATTATATATCTCATACCATACTCTGCTGTTTTATAGGAAGAACTACAACAGGATGTGGATAGCACACTTAAAAACCTTATCAGAACTGCACTTAAATTAATGGTAAAAGAAATATTAAACCTATTTATACCTTGAAAGAAAACTTTATCTGACAGCATATTATTCTGTGAGTTTAACAAATATAAATGCAAAACAGCCAATCCCAACAAGATTTAGTATAAATGTCTTTTTTTATGTGATTCAAACACTTTAGGTCCTCTTCCACCTGTCCACAATTAATTACCCCTTTAAAGGGAGAACTGTGGCCGGTACAGTTTTTAGTTTTGTTAATTTATTAAAATGACCTACTGACCATGTTTTTTTTTCACGATTAGGTTTTTAACTTAAGGGACTTATTTATCACAACGAAACTAAGTAGCAAAAGGTGGCAAAACTTACATATGAATTTATTTTCTATCATAAATTTTATTCATTCCAACTCACACCATTACAAGGGCAACCAGAACAAAGGGGAGCAAATATATATTGCTTTCAACATCTACAAAACGTAGACCTGTAATTGGCCATAGACGTAGACGTGTAATTGGCCATAGCAGAAACTGAAGTTTAGCTTTAGGAATTACACATTTCACAAAGAACATAAAAGTTCTTATAGTTTTACTGTAAAAGTGTTATCCACATTATGTTACCTTATTTTTAAACTCAGACTATAAACTGTAACTTCTATGTAGTTTAGAAAGCACTCATGATTCCTATATTACTTTTTCCATTTTACAGATTGCTCTTAAACTAGAATTCACAAGTACTCCGAAATGTGGCTTAATGGTAAGCTTGCCTAAATACCAAATCTAAATAGTATAAATCATTTATTGGCAACAACAAATAATTTCAGCTTTCATCTTTTGCAGCGACCTATTTTGATACGAGCAATTGGAAGACTGGTAAGAATAAACTAAAGTTATCAGCATATTCAATAGTTTTTTAGGGTGTTAGACTTGATTCAATGACCTGTCTAAACATCCAAAAATAATTTGATGACAAATCAATTGTTTGGCCCACTTAGTCTCTCCTGTTTTTACCTCTTTGCCCATGTGCTGGGTTTGCTTTAGCTTTCTTTAGCTTTAGCATATATATATTTAAATGTGCTTAAACATATCTAGAATGAGATTTGTATGGCCTGTTTGTATGTATAAAAAAGTAGCCAGTTTTAACTGCTCTAATATTCTGCTCACCCAACTTAATAATAGCCCATGAGAATAATAATAATTGTGACAAAATTAATTTAAAAATATAGTATAGAATATATTAGCAAGCAGTAAGGGCCTAAATAAACAGGTCGTTAAGACAGAAAATACAGTGGCCGCTTGGGAATAAATAAGCTCTCTATCAGAAATTGTCTATTTATGGCCAATTAGACAGCTTTTTTTTAATTAAAGCCCAGAGGTCAGTGGCTCCACTGTGAAGAAAACAAAAAAGTGAAAGGGGCCAAATTGTGCTATAAGATCACGTTGGGTACAAGGTCCCCTTCTTCATTTCTTTGGGGTCGCAAAGAATATGTGGCCCATTCCTTCCCTCCTTGGCCAGAAGGCCTGCAGGAGGGCCGGATCTTCTTGGATAGAGGAGGGGGCCGCTCAAAAAAGCTACCTATCTCCCCTCCTCACCAGAAAAAAACAAGACCTTTTGAGGGGACCCGGCTCCTCCATGGCTTTTTCGGTGTCTCGTGTCACAAATCTGTTACTGTACATATTGTGTAAGAGTTTTGAAAACAAATCCAATCAAATAAAAGAACACACATGTAAAAAAACAGCAAACTTGTGCTAAAACACTTAGGGTACAGAGCTGATAGGGCAGTCCCAAGCTGTTTCTATTATATGTTAGCAAGCAAGCTAACATATTAGTCATCTGGAGTACCTAAAAACTTCAAGCCGACCCTGATTAGTAAAGGACCCCGTTTAGCTGCATGAGTTGATTAAGCTCCTTCTCTCATTATTTAATCCTTTTTTATTATTATTTCTGCCCTTCTCTATACACTTTCTGCTACCATAATAGCTTTCTGATAAAATGCTTAAAATTATATTGCATATTTTAATAGAGAATGCTAAAGTGATATTGTGGATTATTGGTATGTCACAGTTTGGTCCTAGCGTTACATAATCAGATTTATTTATTTTTTCACAATGCCTATTTTTGTTTTTCATTTCTTCGAAGAAGTGGGTTTTGAGATTTTTCTTGAATGTTGGGAGGGAGGGTGAAAGCTGAAGGTTCAGTGGAAGTAGATTCCAGAGATATGGGGCAGCCCGAGTGAAATCTTGTAGACGGGAAAAGGTGATAAGTGAGGAGGAGAGCCTTAGCCCATGGGAAGAATGTAAAGATCAAAGGGAGTATTTGTTTATTAGGGCAGAAATGTATGAAGAAGCAGTGTTATGGAGGGCCTTATATGAGAGAAGAACTGCACAGAGCTAATTTATATATATTGTAGAATATATAGAATATTGTAGAATACTAACTGCTTAATATCAAACATGCTAAAAAAAAAGTCTATTAAGACCAATATTTGTTTTCATAAAACTGTAATGAATTTCTTTTAACAAAGTTTTAGGTGAAGAAGAATTATTCCAATTTCATAGTATAACAGATTAGAAAAATAATACTAATAATCTGCAGTTATGGGAAAAACAATTATTTTTAAATAATATGACATACCTGTCAGGACTGGACAGACTGGAAAAAAGAGATGACACCCTTCAAAAAAAATATTGTCTTCAAAAATAAATGTTTATTTAATCTGACCAAAGTAGAATTAATACATTGTAGACAAGCAGATGTGAAATGTGCTGTTTTGTTTTGCAGAATTCACTTTTTCCACCACCTATACATGCGACTGATAGAGGAAACAAACGCCACACACGTGACCTTTCAGGTCTTTTACGACTGGTAGGAGGGCTTGGAGGGGTGGCCTCAGGACTAGGTGACTTGACAGGAGGGCTTGGTAAAGTGACTGGAGGGGTTGGGGGAATGGTAGGAGGGCTTGGGGGACTAACAGGATTACTTAGTGGGCTTCCTTTACTTTCTGGGTTTACAGGGAATCTGCTAGGAGGGTCAGATTTACTCGGGGGGGGGCTTTTAGGACAGAGAGGAGGACCATTAAACCTTGGTGGATTACTTGGAAGCCTTACAGGGGCTCCTGGAGAACTACTGAACCTTGGTGGATTACTTGGAGGATCAGGGAGCCCACTGGGATTACTTGGAGGACTAGGGAACCTTGGGGGATTACTTGGTGGACAAACAGGGGGGCTACTGGACATAGGTGCTTGGAGGTGTAACAGGAGCAGTTGGAGGATTTACAGGTGCAACACCTGGAGGAGGCTCTGCAGGAGGTGGATTGCTTGGAGGAGCAGTCGGAGGTGGTGGAAGAAATGGTGGTAGCCTACTTGGAATCCTAGGTTAATGGATGAGGTATATATATATTTTTTATATTTACCACATTCTCTTCTTTTCATCCCAAATCACACACACCAATCATATCCAATTTAGCAAAAAAAAAAATAATAATATAGGACTTGATGATAAAATATAAATGTGATAAAATATAAATGTATAACATAAATATAAATAAAAACAGAACCTTTTTAGGGGATCTAGTCCCACAACGCCCTTTTCAGTGATTCGAAAATTCCAATAAAACAATTCCTGCTTCTGTGTCTTCGTCATGCACTGTACAAAAAAGGTACAATCGTGAAAAAACTAACAATGAACATAGTGCTCTATATAAAGCCCTGGTATGATAAAAATTTCATGTACTGCACACCTATCTTAAGAGGCTGCTACAGTGACATGTAAAATAACATATGCTTGTAGGGGTCTGAGGTGCTAGGCGAGGTGAATAGCTGACTTCTCTGAGGGATCATGGAATTTGCATGAAATGTCCTACAGATAATATGAATAAAGACAAATGGAAAATATAAATGTCACTAAATGGAAAATATTAATCTAATTAAAAATAATAATGGTTACGTAATTAACAGATGTTTCAAGTTTAAAACAGCCTTAACAACGAAAAAAATCACTTGGCATCAATTAACACAGGTTAAAAAAAAACGTATTGTGAGTTAACATTTAGGCAAGTTTAGACAAGTGCTTCAAATGCCCCAAATCAGAAGTTTTGCAAAAAGTAGACTGAAATCCCTTAATACAAAGGTCTTAAACGACATATAGTTTGCTCAATTCTGATTTTTGCCATGTGGATAATTATGTTTCTTTTCAAACCCCAAAAATTAATTTTATTGCATAACCCATTACAGATTTTTAAACGCCAAAGCTAATGCTGTGTTTTCTTTTTTTTTTCAGAAGAAGAAACAATTCTCATGCCCAAAGTGGAATTAAGAAATGATTACTGATTAATTATTTTACTTCAGCTCTATCATGTTATAAGTGTTTCTTTCTTGAGTGCAATAAATCATATTCACAGCAATATTTGGATTTTTGGATTTATTTAGGATTACAATGCATTCTTCTATGTCTAAACTATTCTACTGTTCTACTCCCAGTCACAAAATGGCCAAGTCAAGACTAGGAGTGAGCATGACCAAACACCAAGTTCCCCATTCTGAAGTTAATGATCTACAAATCATGCATTAGAAGTACCCACAAAAACAGGAAAAACAGAGATTGAATCCATTAAAATACTTGGACAATTTCCAGACATTAGCACTTTCCTAAGCAAGTGCTTTCTAATTTGCGCATTTAGCTGTAACTACAATAGACAATTTTCAGACAATAGCACTTTCCTAATCGAGTAACTGTGCATTCTAATTTGCTCCTTTATATGTAACTACAATCTAATTATGACTGTTTATGTTGTTCCATAAACAGGGCCGGCCGAAGACTTAACGCCGCCTGGGGCGAAGTTTAAAACGCCGCCCCCCCGCCGACGCCGGGGGGGGCGGCATTTTAAACTTCGCCGACGCCATTATCTACCCCCGCCCCCCCCGGTACTTACCTTTAAACAGTCCTGCGGCGAGTCTCCCTGCTCTGCCACGGTGCCCGCTTGTAATGCTGAGCGCCGGAAATTGACGTCACTTCCGGCGCTCTGCATTACAAGCCGGCACTGAGACAGAACAGGGAGACTCGCCGCAGAGGAGAGAGAGAGAGGGGCGCCGAGCGGGTAAGCGAAAACCACTCGGTGCCCCTCTCTCTCTCCTCCGCTTCAAAAAAACAAACAAAAAAAAAGCGCTTGGGGCGGCAAAGTGCCGCCCCTTCTAAAGTGCCGCCTGGGGCAATTGCCCCAGTCTGCCCCATTATAGGGCCGGCCCTGTCCATAAACAATATACTTAAACATATAAAAAATAAAAGAAGCCTTACAAAGATGCCATTTACTAGCAATGGCTGATTCAGTGCTAGTCTTAACACCAATGCTTGATTGAAGAGGGTGCTGGGCAGTGGCAAATTCTTAAAAGGGAGAAAAGTCTGAAGTGGCGGCAGCCCCTGGGATATTTTCAGATCTTTTTATTGGCAACCAAATCTCTGTGCCCTTCTTTCCTCCCCTGGTGGCCCTCTTGTCTCAGAGCTCAGAGTGTTTGCAGCATGAATGGATCAACGTTTGTTACAGGCCTTAAAATCACATAAATCAGCATGGGAAATAAAAGGAAAAAGGAGAGGCACAAACAGACTTCTTGCCAGGAGTGCCATTTGGGCTAGAAACAGCACATAGTCAGGCAAATCGTTTTCCATTATTGGTTATTTTTGTTAACTGCTACAGCACCTACTCTGTGAAACGTATTACTCAGAACTAAATGTAGTTTTTTTATTTTTTGTTTATTTGTGATAATACTTGATCAAAGAATGCAATGGAAGCTTAGATCTATGTATTAGACATACACTACTTGAGAGATCACCTGAAGGGAAACAACATATTTAATACAATATTTATTTAAAAAGATGACTGCATGAGAATATAAATACGATAGAATTCATTAAAGGTCGGTCTGTCTTATAGAATGTAAAGGTTGTTTGGAGAAGCATGAGATCATTTACAGTATGTTTACTTAACAATGACTCCTTCTCTTCTCAGAGACATAGTGTACTCAATGTATTATTTAATAATATATTAGGTTTTAAATAATCCATCTTGTTTGAATTTGCTATTTTGGTGAAATGTTCACAAACTGTAATAAATAGCATGATGCAGTGACATGTTCAGAAATGTTAAAGGTGAAACTGTACATTATTATATTACATATATTACATTTTTAAAGTGGCATCTGCAACAAATACAGTATTTGCTGTAATTCTTACAGATATGATAATATGGACATAATGTTGGTATACTTTAGGTACGTGGGCTCTATGAAAGAAATATTTTTGCACAGCAGTGCTCTTGGATGCATTCAGTTTAATCACGACCTCCATCATAAAGTTAGTCAGAAGCAAGTCCTAAAATATATCATTGAGAAATGTTTGAAACACAGCGGGAGGATAGCATAGTCCAAAAGGCATGGATTGATTTTCATAATGTCCATGGGTGTTATAGTCTGTCTTCCACTTGGCCCCTCTTACAAATACAAATAAGATTGTAAGAGTCCCGGGATCCAGCTTGGTAAAAATATTGGATCATTGTAGGGATCATACATTTGGTTAACACAAGTTACAAAATGTTTATTGTTAATAGTGACTTTGTTGAGTTCTTTATAATCAAAATATGGTGGATAAATCTCTACTTTTTGGCTACAAAATAAAAACCAGCCACAGAGATGTGGAGGACTGATGAAGCCAGAGGACAGATGTTATTTGTGACGGGACCGACCTGTACCCCGACTGGGTACGCCCGCCGAACGTTGCTTCCTTCGCCCCATGGCCACCGGGGCACCAGAGATTAACCCCTTCACTGTCTGTGGCTAGCCGAAACTGAGCTACACAGGGTGGCTATCGTCCTGAAAAGGACAATACGTGATCATAGCAGAGAACACAGCTCTTCAGGAACCTCGGCCGTACTGTAGTATACCGAAGTATAGCAATACAGCACCCTACCGCCTTAATAAGGGCAGCACCGAGGCTTACCTCAATAACAAGACAGGACTCGTAGTGAGGTAAAACAGGAACTCCCTTTATTTGGGAACACAGGGGTATTTAAACAGTACAAAGGATTGAGTTACGTCCAATCGACACACAAGGGAATTGCGTCCAATAGACACAAGGGAATTGCGTCCAATAGACACCAGGGAATTACATCCTGCCCTCCTTTGCATATGACTGAGTATTAGCACTCAGCCCAGTAGGGGGTCTCTACTGTAGTCTGTGTAAGGAGGGAGGGGACAGGACATGTGGCACCTGGACAGGGTAGCAAACAAGGGGAACAAAAGCACACACCATAATCACAACATATACTGGGAAATGCAGGTATCACAAACAAGAACTATCACAGACGGCACCGATTAACCCGGGGCCGTCACATCTCCCCCCCATAGTCCGGCAGACCCGACTAGACCCCTAACGGGTCGGCTTGGGGCTGTCCGGGAAAGATAGGTGGGCATTAGGTTGTCTCTGCTCCCCAGTCTTTGGAGTGTGGCGCTCTGCACCCGGGCCCATAGTCTGTAGGGAGAAGGCTGGCACTCAGGCCCCTCCAGAAACCCATGGCATGGAGGCTTCTGTGACAGTCCCCTAGCTCGATTGCTCCTACAAAGGTAGCACTTACCAGGCCAACGTCTGCCTCTCCCGGTGCGTATACCATTCGCTGGAGAGAAGTGCCGACTGCCCCTTCTCCCTGGAGGGTACCCAGCCTCTGGGGAGGGATGCCGCCTGCACCCCCTCCCTGTTGCTCCCTCTGCCGCTGGGGAGATGAGCCGACTGCCTTATCTCCCTGGATCCCTGTTGTAGGTGCTGGGCAGAGGCCAGAGGTGTTCTGCCCTGTTGCCAGCGCTTCTGCTGGGGCTAAGGGATCTTCGGGTCCGGCCTGCAGCTGGGGGAAGGGAACGGTGTCCCTTGCTACCATCTGCTGCTGAGGAGGGAGGGCCGGTTCCTCTGCTCCCGGGATAGTGGGCTGTCGCTGGGGAGACTGGCTGGCTGTGCCATCTCCCGAATATGCAATCAGCCGCTGGGGAGGGATGCTGCCTGCACCCCCTCCCTGGCTCTCCTTCTGCCGCTGGGGAGATGGGCCGGCTGCCGCATCTCCCGGGATATCTGCCAGCCGCTGGGGAGGAGGGACGATACCCTCAGCTCCCATCATTGGAATCAGCCGCTGGGGAGCGCAGACCGGTTCTTCTGCTCCCGGGTCTGTGAGCTGCCGCTGGGGAGACTGACCAACTGCGCCATCTCCCGGGTCCTCACTCAGCCGCTGGGGAGGAATGCCGCCTGCACCCCCTCCCTGGTGCTCCTTCTGCCGCTGGGGAGATGGGCCGGCTGCCGCATCTCCCGGGATATCTGCCAGCCGCTGGGGAGGAATGCCGCCTGCACCCCCTCCCTGGTGCTCCTTCTGCCGCTGGGGAGATGGGCCGGCTGCCGCATCTCCCGGGATATCTGCCAGCCGCTGGGGAGGAGGGACGATACCTTCAGCTCCCATCATTGGGATCAGCCGCTGGGGAGCGAGGACCGGTTCCTCCGCTCCCGGGTCTGTGAGCTGCCGCTGGGGAGACTGACCAGCTGTGCCATCTCCCAGGTCCTCACTCAGCCGCTGGGGAGGAATGCTGCCTGCACCACCTCCCTGGTGCTCCTTCTGCCGCTGGGGAGATGGGCCGGCTGCCGCAACTCCCGGGATATCTGCCAGCCGCTGGGGAGGAGGGACAATACCCTCAGCTCCCATCATTGGGATCAGCCGCTGGGGAGCGAGGCCCGGTTCCTCCGCTCCCGGGTCTGTGAGCTGCCGCTGGGGAGACTGATCAGCTGCGCCATCTCCCGGGTCGTCACTCAGCCGCTGGGGAGGAATGCCACCTGCACCCCCTCCCGGGTCGTCACTCAGCCGCTGGGGAGGAATGCCACCTGCACCCCCTCCCTGGTGCTCCTTTTGCCGCTGGGGAGATGGGCCGGCTGCCGCATCTCCCTGGAGATCTGTCAGCCGCTGGGGAGGAACGCCAGTTGTCCTTCCTACCATGATTGGTGACAGCTGTTGGGGAAATCCAGATGATGGGGATGTAGGCGGGGCAGGGCAGAGGTCAGCAACTTTCTGCCCAGTTGCCAGCGCTTCTGCTGGTGTGGGGAACAGTGCTGGGCAGCGGACAGTGTCACTCTGCCCTGTGGCCAGCTCTTCCGATGGTGGGTCCCTGCTAGCAGGTGGGGACCCTTCGCTGTGGGACAGATAGACACCAGCAGCATTCTGCCCTATTGCCGGTGCTTCAGCCTGAGCGAGGATTGCTGATGCAGGACAGATGTCAGCGATGCTCTCTACAGGTGCCAGCGCTTGTGCTGGTTGGTCCTCGTTAGCCGGCCGGGACACCGTGCTGGGGGATGAGCAGAGGCCAAAAGCACTCTGCCCTGTGGCTGGCTCTTCTGCCGGTCTGGCATTTTGCGGTGCTGGGCAGAGGATCGCGTTGCTCTGCCCTGGTGGGTCCCAGCTAGCAGGCGGGGACCCTTCACCGTGGGGCAGGCAGAGGCCAGCGGCACTCTGCCCCGCTGCCAGCATTTCAGCCGGAGTAGGAGGGGCGCTTGGTGCTGGGCAGAGAACAGCGTCCCTCTGCCCTGTTGTCAGTGCTTCAGCTGGAACTGCAGGATCCATCGACTCCCGTGTCATGCAAAGGCCGCCTTCCAGCAGCCCTAAGTATTCCATCTCCAGGCACCATTCCCGGTAGACTAGCCCTTCTAAGTCAGCTGCCAGGGTCAGTTCTTGGGAAAGCGGCAGCATTTCCTCGCGGTCCTTGTACAGGTCCCAGAACCTATAGCTCTCCGAACTACCAAAGTCGTCTTCTGCTTCAAAAGCTTCCCAATCTAAGCCAGGCACATAGAGGTCCTCACCTTCCGGAGAATAGTGATTTCCGGACCCCCACTCCTGCTGGGCTGCAGCCCAATATAATGCTCGATATAGGTCCCCGAGCTCGAGCTCCTTCGCCACCAACTTCTCCAGTGTGGCTACTTCCTCCTCGGTGGGCTGCCATCTCATCCGGCGACGCCGCAGCTTAAACAGCTCCCCGAAGCGTTGTTCTGGGGTAGGCAGGTTCTCACTTCTGCAGTTGTACCAGTTTTCCATGGCATCTTCCCACAGCTCTAGCCGAATCAGGGCTCTCCATTCCAGCCGTACTTCCTCTGTAATCGGCCCTCCCTGTATCATCAGGGCGACCTTAACTCGAGTCTCAAAGTCCCATAACGAAGCTTCCCACTTATACTCATCAGCTCCTCGTGACGCATTCCTCTGTAGATCCAGGTCCACCTTGAACTGCCGATCCATTTCCATTACCGTCCTACAGACTGTTTCTGCAGATGGAGTGGCTCCGTAGAATGCCATCCTCCTCTGTAATCTGTTGCGGAACTTCTTCGTTGCCTGTTCCCGACACCGGCTCAGTTCTTCTGCCATAGCTGCCGCCGATGTGGCTGTACCTCCTTGGTCAGCAAGCCTGTTAGTCCCAGTAGTGGTTGGGCTGTCTCTGTACTGAGGAAGCATCCCACCGCTGCCACCAATGTGACGGGACCGACCTGTACCCCGACTGGGTACGCCCGCCGAACGTTGCTTCCTTCGCCCCATGGCCACCGGGGCACCAGAGATTAACCCCTTCACTGTCTGTGGCTAGCCGAAACTGAGCTACACAGGGTGGCTATCGTCCTGAAAAGGACAATACGTGATCATAGCAGAGAACACAGCTCTTCAGGAACCTCGGCCGTACTGTAGTATACCGAAGTATAGCAATACAGCACCCTACCGCCTTAATAAGGGCAGCACCGAGGCTTACCTCAATAACAAGACAGGACTCGTAGTGAGGTAAAACAGGAACTCCCTTTATTTGGGAACACAGGGGTATTTAAACAGTACAAAGGATTGAGTTACGTCCAATCGACACACAAGGGAATTGCGTCCAATAGACACAAGGGAATTGCGTCCAATAGACACCAGGGAATTACATCCTGCCCTCCTTTGCATATGACTGAGTATTAGCACTCAGCCCAGTAGGGGGTCTCTACTGTAGTCTGTGTAAGGAGGGAGGGGACAGGACATGTGGCACCTGGACAGGGTAGCAAACAAGGGGAACAAAAGCACACACCATAATCACAACATATACTGGGAAATGCAGGTATCACAAACAAGAACTATCACAGACGGCACCGATTAACCCGGGGCCGTCACATTATTCTATCTGCTATTGAGGGGCAATGCCTCCCAATATGAGGAAGGAACTTGTTTTGTTGGGTCTTCTGCAAGGAGGTCTAACATGAGAGCAGTGGGTTGGATGAAATTGATGTATACTGGTTTTACTGCAGGCTAAAATTCATCCAAAGAGCCATTTTATGGTAGGCTTGTGGGTCAGGAGCCAATGTCACCTAAAATTTAGTAAAATGTAGTCTCAGATACAGAACAGCTTCAGTCATCACACTGGAACCAGGAGTAGAAGCTTCCACAGACACAGGACTTGCAAGAGTTACAGGCATGCAGGAAAAAGTCAGACTCCACATTATCTTTGCATCCAGTTTTAATTTAATGAAGTTAACATCTGGCCTTGTGGGTCATTGTAAGCTGCTTAACGGAATACCTCTTCAGGGCCCACTGTGACATATTCAAGTTTCATGATAACTGTACTCAAAAGTACAAGCATCATGAAATCAGGCAGGGCAGTTAATAACAAACTCAGACTCTAAAGCAGAAGATCTGGCTCATTGAACAGGCTGTACGTTTCTGTAGAATAGACTGAAAGAGATGTGAAAAATGTTTGCTCATTTGATTCAGACATCGCTTTAGCTGGCGTTCTTTCTCTAAATCCTCCAGTCCAGGAAGTGCCGCCATTTTACCCTAATGTGAATGTCCCCTCAAATCAAATGAACATTCAGAGCTTTTTTCTTCATATTCGTCCACTTTGTGGGGGGTGGCCTTTTTTTCGTGGCTTCATACAAATCTCTGAATTTGCTAAAATTCTCTACCTTTGCAATTTCTATGAATCCGAACGCATTAGCCTATTATTTCTGTTATCCGGGGATGCAGGTGAACAGGTTTTCGTGTACTTTTCGGCAGTTACACTTAACCTGTGCAAGAAATCATAAGCAACACATAAGCATTTATTAAAAAAAGTGTAAAAGAAATTTGTGCCAAAATAGTTGCATGGCAAGTGTCTAAATTCATTCTATTTCATAGATACTGTTCCTGCTATTGTTACAAACCCAGCATACGGAAGGTATATTTACCCTATAATTGTTAGAAGTATATGGAACATAATTTTGAAAATCAAGACACAAATAATTGCTTTAGTGGAAATTTCCATAGGTAAAACTACAATTCTTTTAAATATATATATTCTTTATAATATATGTTGCATTATAGTTATGAAAATGGTATGACCCAATCTTTCCTGGAAAAAAATAATATATATTTGTGTAAGGGCATTAAACATTGACAAAAAGAATCATGACTGAACAAAGATAAGGTAAAAATGGCAAAAATGTTCTAGTTACCTAGATGGGTAAACCCCTCTGTCACAAATGGGTTAGTTAAGGCCTAGAATGAACATAAAAAGTAGTCTGGAGAATTGTGAGAAACCAGGGACTATAAAGTCAGAATAAGAGTTTGTTTAGTTAAACTTTTGTTTAACTAAAAAGTTGTATTGTCAGGAAATAGGGACTTAAGCTGAAAGAGAAATGTTTGCTGCCCCTTCCCTTCACATAGTCCAAGGAAGGCAAACGAAGGTGACCTGTATTCTATGTCTTGTTGTTCATTTATCGAGCTGCAGAATTGTGGCAAAGTACATTATTTTGTTGTGTGCCCAAGACAAACATGGGATAGCAATTATAGTAGCCAACTATTATAGCCTATAGAAGAAGTCCTGAAACACTTAAATGTCTGCAGCTTGAACAAACTTCAATGAATTAAGCATTTATTAACAACCCAAATTGCACCATGTGATGGAGTGTTCTTATTATATAAAAGAAACGCTTGATCACTGTATTAAGTGTTACATCTTGTGGTGGTACCTTGCAAGAACTGGGATTCCTCTATACACACATATCTTGTTTGGTGCTTGCTCTCCTGGCATTTTCTTATGGTAAGTAATATTCAAATATATATACGATGTTTGATAGCATATATCAAAGAAAACAGGTTTTGATGTAGTTCCCTTTAAGGTGGATTTGTCACTGTTCCTAAATATTGCATTCTTATTCAGCACCCCAAATAGACCTTTGTAAAATTTAAAAAAGATAAGTGTTTTGAACACACCTTGCATGTATGCCTTTGGGGACAGCAGCCTGAACTGAGGACTGAAACAGTAATTTCTCCCCTTGTATGAAGTTACTATGACTGGTTTTGCCAGCCCTTGTCACATTTTGCAACACATCTTAGCAGCTGTAAAGTAAATAGTCCAAAACATGATTTAAAAACAAAACATTCAAGCTCTAGGTTTTAATAAATGCATTTAGTTATGGGAGAATGTGTGATGCGGACATTTCCCCTGTAAGCAGACTGTAGGGATGGAGGAATTTAGCCACCAAACTCTCAACTTGATGCTTTATTTGTCTTTTAGAGAATGGAAGCTAAGAAGTGGTATTCTTCTGGCAAAAGACCCCATATTACTTTAAACAAGATGCAAAACAAATAAGCTTAAATGAATATTTATTGTTAGCAAGAAATTACAAGTATTACATCATCTGGGAATGTGTTCAGCAACATCTCCTGAGTACAGCGATACTTCACCTGAATGATTTTGCCTGGCTGTTTGGGGGCAAAAGGGCCACATTTGGGGCATGTGCATTTTTCAATGTTGAACTTTGGCATTTGGGGATCCACTGCCCATGCCCTATTTGGTACATCTTTGTGCTGGGCCATTTCAGTGTGCCCAATAAAACCATATATTTTTTAAAACTAGAGACCCCGGGGTATTTCAAATGCCAGTATTTTAACTCTTTCCATGCACCATATCTACCACCAGTCTTTGTCAAACTATGTGGTAGTAATTTTTTTGCATTTGTTTTGTCATACACATTTTACTTCAGGTATGAATTAAAAGGTTCTGGTATATGTCACTATCATAAAACACCCCAATATGTGTTCAGCAACATCTCCTGAGTACAGCGATACCTCACATGAATGATTTTCCCTGGCTGTTTGGGGGCAAAAGGGCCACATTTGGGGCATGTGCATTTTTCAATGTTGAACTTTGGCATTTGGGGATGCACTGCTCATGCCCTATTTGGTACATCTTTGAGCTGGGCCATTTCAGTGTGCCCAATAAAGCCATATATTTTTGAAAAATAGACACATTTTAACTCTTTGCATGCACACATTTTACCACCAGCATTTTTTCAAAGTTTGCAGTAGTATTTTTTTGTGTGTATTTTTCCCCCACACACCTACTTTATGTATAAATTTACAGCTCCTGGTATATACCGCTGTCACACGACACCCCAATATGTGTTCAGCAACATCTCCTGAGTACAGTGATACCCCACATGCATGGGTTTGTCATTTTTTGGGGGAACTAAAAGGCCACATTTGGTACCAATGGGAAATTATTTTTATATTTTACAGTTTTTTAAACTATTTTTTTCTAATTATTATTAATTTTATTTTATTTTTTAATTTATTTTTACTAATCACACTGTGATTAGAAAGCTGGGCTCCATTGACTTGCATGGTTAAATGCAGTACCTGTATTCAACCTGCAAGTGGAGCCAGAGTTCTCTAGAGGGTCTGGAGACCATCTAGCAAACTTTTTCATCTTTATTTTTTTTTTACTGGGCGGCCGCCATCTTGCGGATGGCGAAGATCACTTGTAGCGGCGGCTGTGACCACTCTCCGGAGCGGTCACAGCCCGTCCTGGGGTAAGTATTTGGTGTCGCTGAATGCCTCCTGATCGAGGCATTCCAGCGACACCATTTAAGTTTAGGAGGTGATTGTTGATGTTTTTTTTCCTGAATACTTATGGCCATTCACTGAACCTGCCATAGTCATGAATTACTATATTTTCTATCTAGGGAATATTTGAATCTGTTAAGAAATTGCAAACTCTTACTTGCAATCTCTTACTTGACAGAGACAAGGTAAATATATGTATTTATTAACATTTTTTTGCTTTTTATTTTTATTGTTATTTCAAGTTTTTTACATTTTAATCTAGTAAAAACTGATGTATAATGGATTGCAAACTTTCAAGAATATCTAGGCCTGAGAAGTGAGCTAGATAGTCTTGAAAGCTTGCAATCCATTATGCGTCAGTTAGCCTGGTATTATCTTTACCAAATTTGCTTTCTCTCTTTCTATGACTGTAGATTCTTTAGATAAATTATAAACCTTGTTGATTAAATTAGTTGTGTAAATTTACACTAAAACACTGATCTAGCAGACTCTGACTTTTTTAAACTAAACTTTCTACCCAGCCTTTAAACCAGACATCATGTGTCTATGAAAACCCTTACATCTACTGCAGCAGAATGTCTGATCTAAAAATATGTGTATCTCTGTTGAAGGGAATAGAATGGTTTGTTAGTTTCATGAAAACGTATTATATACAGACAGTTTTTTTTCTAAAAATTCCATGGATTGTGAGCATGGCTCTCTTTGCCTTCTGTATCGGTTTGTTTAATCTGTCAGTTTTAGTTTTGTCATACCTTTAGAAAGTGTCTATTGCAAGAAGCACTGTGTAATTTGTTGGTGATATCTAAATGTAATAATAATCTGGACCTGGGTCTGAAGACCAACATTCAAAACATATGTCCTATACATTAAATAAAAAGTGCTATACATATTAGCAAGAAAGGTGAGGTATATCTTACAGGTTATTACAAATAAAATATTGGTATTGGTAAAGGTATCAGCATTTACTGTATTCAATACATGACGTATGTGTGTTATTATGTAGGTGTCTAAATCTATACTATCCCTGGATGTCTTTCTGGTGTTGGTGGCAAAGACCTTGGTAAGATGCATTTCGTATTGGCAATTCCTCTTTGTCTGTCACTCTCATCGATTATAATGATCAATTGCGAATTACATTTACTGTATGCATTTACCCGGTTTTACATGTTATGGGCATGAAGATACATAAATTACTGTCCAAGGTGCTCATGTAAAATATGAGTTGGATTCCTTCCTGTTTTATCAACTGAATGTATTAAGGTTTTGCATATCTATGCACTATTGCGCCTGTGGAAAGTTGGTGAATTAATTTTGGGGTGTTGGGTTAATAATCCTACTATACACCGACATCGCAGCTCATCATTCAGTTCTCTTGCACTCAGCACTCTGTTTTGGTTTTTTATAGCTGGAGGTTGGATGCCCAGTAAATTTGAAAACAGAAGGCTGCACTCTGGTAAGTAATTTCTCAATTACAAATTGCATTGACTTTCTATAGAGTCCATCACATAAAATGACATTCATTTAAAGGGACAGTTTACTGTAGCTGACAGGCCCACTATAGAAGAATGCTTATTAAAATACCCTGTGACGCAGCCAATCAGTGGCAGGGAAGCTCTTTCCAAATGAGGATCTAAAGAGACCCCCAGCCCACAGAGTCCACCAAGCCAGCAGTGTAGCTGACTGCAGATATGTATATCATTTGTAAGGGGTTCCCCTTGAAAAGGGGACCACATAGCTATCATATGCATTACAGTGCATATGGTGGATGCATTGACCGTGTAAAGGACTAGAATTTATAACTTAATATTTGTTAGCACTATCGATAAACACATAAAATTACTAGTACTAAATCTCAGACTTTACATAGCCAATGATTCTTCCAGTAAGGGCGCCACTCAAATACATAAGTGCAAGTACATAAAAGGAAATAATGGCATTTCAGTAACAGTCATGGGATGGAATTTATATAAATTAAGTGATCGGCTGATTTAATTACTTTATAGACTTAATCGATATAACAGCCCTGACTACAATTATTATTTCTTTAATTTTAATTATTTGATTTGAATCTTATTAATTTTCTCTTCCAATTAGAATCTATAGTTGCATATTTCCATTCAAATGGTGCTAGTGGAAACTATAAATTTGATAGGCGGTTTGATTTATAAACTGAATTATTATCTATTTAATATTGATATTTTTGGAAATTCCCCTCCCTTTGAGTAGCTGACCATATGGATCTATAGTCAGATATATAGATAGATTGCTAGATTGACAGATAGACAGATACGTAGATGGACCAAGATAAATAGATTTCATATTCATGTATGTAGGTAGTGTGTACCGTGCATCGCAAACCCGTTACTACTTAAACCCACCAAGTAACGACACGGAGACTGAAATTGGATAAAGCAGGCCACAGCACAATTTTATTACAAAAACACTGTGTTAGCCTAAAACACCATAAACCAATAAACAAGAATATACAATAAAACCGATAAATAACAAATACAAATATACAAATATACATAACACATTACCATAACATATCCAAACATAACCAACACAGGAACCGAATTAACCCCGTCCTTGCCAGCCTCTCACACTGCACAATCCAGACCACAGGTACTCACCTCAAACAAAATTGACAGCTACCTTTCGCTGTCCCACCACCAATGCTAACCACCAGCCGTCCATAAGCTCGGTGGGCACGTCCAATCAAACACCAGAGGTTAGGGGAGGATTGAGCCTTCCATTACACCAGCATCCAAACTCCATCACTTACCAAAACCAGACCGGCAAGAACACACAAACCGCCACCAACCCCGCTGTTTAACCCCTTAAATCAGCGGGGGCCCCCACCAGCACACGCCATGGCCTGACCTATAGCCTCCTGCAGAGCCAAATTAAAAATGTCCAAACCGATGTCATTGAAATGAACACCATCGCTCCGAAACAAATTAGGCACGTCCCTCTCAAACACCCTATGCCTAACCGTCACGCCATTAACGCTAGCCACAAACTTGGAAATCCAACGATTAAATTTAACGCTCCAGGCCCCGGTGGTTAGTCGCCACCCGCCAAAAATTCAGAGACACCACCTCTGACCATACCAACCGAACATCAGGAAATAAGACCAGAAGCCTAGCGAGGTCCCTAAGAACCGTATCCCCCAGAGACCTAACCGGGACTACCCCAAGATCATTCCCCCCGAGGTGAATCACCAGAACCGAAGGAGGACCCAACAACCGCCATAACCGAACCAGCTCAGGAAGGAGATGAACCCACCGCATCCCCCGCTACCCGAACCACCGCACCTCAACCTCAAGAGGGGAGAACCCCAACTGCTCCCCGTTCGGGCGAACCGCCGCCCGCCTCCTGGCCCAGAAGATGAAGGAATGTCCAACGAGCCAGACTTGAGGGAGAACCACACCTACAATAAACAGTCATATCTAAACGAACATACGACCTAAAACGTCCCGTGGCTGCACCAATTCTAAAGGAATGGCCCACAAAAGACCCGGCAGGAACACGCAATGCTGACAGCGACTTCCGAAAAACGCAGACAAATTGGAAATGTGATAAATATGACCCGTCCTGATGCACCAGCAGCGGACCCCCCACCGCCGGGCGCACCAATAGAAACTCTCGAACCGCCGACACCGGGTAAATAGGGGAGCCCGCAATGGAACCCAAACAAACGCAAGACCCTCTACCCAGTACATCCGTCTTTGAGCGCCGAATGCGAAAACTCAGACCACCAGCCCCCAATTCCACATCCTCCGCCAAAATACCCCCAGGCACACGCTTACTAGGGCTAACCAACTCCCCTATCCGCATAGCCCCAACAAATGCCAAGCTAAAAGCCGCCCTGAACAACCGAACTTCAAATTCCGAAACACAAACAGAACCCAACACCCCACACAACCGAACCAGCAACTAAGCTGAAACCGGCCTCCGAGTATCCCTCGTAACAACCCCCTTCCGCCATCCCTTCAAGGCCTGGCGAACGAGGAAATCCTTATTAAAATCTGCAATTCCCATCAATTTACACAAAAAACTAAGACCCGACAGGCGAGCAGAAGCCGCCGACGGAGAGCCGCGAACCCGAGCAGCGTGACACGGGAAAGCCCACAGTCGCCCTCAAGCACTGCCCACTCGTCCCACACCTTACCATACCTCCCCCAGGTGGACCTGGAAACCGAACCTCGAATCCACTGTGTCACTCGTCCAACCCAAGGGCCCACAGGTCCACTGGACACAGGACCCCTTCCTCGTCCGCAAGCGGTGCTGTAGCTCGAAACTCTGCCCACTGAAAGCGAGAAAGAGCATCAGCCATCACGTTTTTGACACCGGGTATATACACTGCCTTACAGGTCACATTCAGACCCAAACACCGCAACACCAGTCGACGCAAAAGGCGAACCACCGGAGGGGATGAAGCCATCAAAGTAATGATAGCCTGAACAACCCCCAGGTTGTCACAATGAAACAACACCCGCCGATCACGGAGAACATCACCCCATACCTCCACCGCCACCAAAATGGGAAAAAGCTCCAGGAACGCCAGGTTCCGGGTGAGCCCCGACTCCCTCCACGAGACCGGCCATTCCCCGGCACACCAGTGCGTGCCCAGGATAACCCCGACCCCGCCGCATCCGTGTAAAGATGCAGCTGGGAATTAGAAACTTCGGGCGCCTGCCAATACGACCGACCATTGTAGGTATCCAAAAAAGACCCCCAGACAGCCAAGTCGTCCCGCAGCGGACGAGTGAGCCGAATAAAATGGCGGGGCCGAACCACACCCGCCGTCGCCGCAGTCAGCCGCCGACTAAAAACCCGACCCATCGGCAAAATGCGACAAGCGAAGTTCAACTTCCCCAACAACGATTGTAACTGACAAAGCTGAACCTTCCTCATCCCCCGCACCCTGGCTATAAAACCCTTCAAGTCGACCAGCTTAGCAACAGGCAAGCGGCACTCCATCGCCACAGAATCGATCTCGATTCCAAGGAAACTCAGACAAGTGGACGGCCCTTCCGTCTTATCGGCCGCAAGAGGAACTCCAAACCGACGCATCACAGCCTGCACAGTACGCAGGAGACGAAGACAATCCCCAGAATCCCCTGACCCGATACACAGGAAATCGTCCAGATAATGCAGGATAGAAGCCAAACCCGCCTCCTCCCGAACAACCCACTCCAGAAATGTGCTAAAACATTCGAAATAGGAGCAGGATATAGAACAACCCATCGGGAGGCACATATCAACATAAAAACAACCCTCGAACTGACAACCCAACAAGTGATGGCAGGCCGGGTGAACCGGGAGAAGGCGAAGCGCCGCCTCAATATCCGTCTTCACCAACAGGGCGCCAAGACCTGCTGCCCGAACCATGTCAACCGCTTTATCAAAAGACACGTAAACAACCCGAACCATCTTAGCTGAAATGCCGCCATTAACCGAACTACCATGGGGGTATGATAAGTGATGAATCAAACGAAACTTACACCCGCAAATTCGCCAAAGGCTGCACGGCGAAAGGGCCCGCCATGCGCCCCAACTCAACCTCCTTACGTAACTTGTCCCTCACAACGAGCCACGTCCACTACCCCCAAAGCCGCATCTACAACCGGCGCCGAGCCAAGTACTGCAGCAGCCCCGCCAGCCGGCGGGGCCGCCACCACCGGAACCCCGGGGGCCACCGGGCCAGACGCCCCGGTACCAACAGACACCGCCACAGCAGGCGCAGAAAGGGAAACCAAACCTAATGACTCCGCGCCACCCCCAGGTTGCTCGCACACGGACCTAACCTGACCATCCAGCCCAGACCCCGACGGACCAGCACTCCCACTGCGCTCCCACGTATCCAAAAAACCTGTAGACCCGACAGAAAAGCGCCCATAGAAGAGCCCGAGCGACCCTCCACCCCGGCTCCCAATAGACCCACAGATTGAGAGGGTAACTCACCGCCAAGCGACCGGCAGACCTCCTGTGGCGCCGTATTCGAAGCCGTGTTGATAGAAGGTCCCTGAAGTACTGGTCCCTGCAGCGGCGTAGCATCCTGCAGCAGCACTCCAGACACAGCCTGTGTGGAGGAAGGGGGTGAGATAAAATGTCCCGGAACAGCCTCAGTACCAGGGACCACCGGCAGGGGGCCTAGCCTGGGTAAGCCACCACCAGGTGCACATACATACATATATACACATACAGTATATATATATATATATACACATACAGTATATATATATGTACCGTATTGGCTCGGATATAGGCCGCCCCCGTATATAGGCCGCACCCTAAAAGTTTGGTGCTTTTTTAAAGAAAAAGTTTTTTTTCTTTAAAAAAGCACCAAAAAAAACATGCTGCCACTCTGTCCCCCCCCCGAGATATGCTGCCACTGTCCTCCCTCCCCGAGATATGCTGCCACTGTCCTCCCTCCCCGAGATATGCTGCCACTGTCCTCCCTCCCCGCGATACGCTGCCGCTGTCCTCCCTCCCCGCGATCCGCTGCCGCTGTCCTCCCTCCCCGCGATCCGCTGCCCTTCCTCCCTCCCCGAGATCCGCTGCCGCTGTCCTCCCTCCCCGAGATCCGCTGCCGCTGTCCTCCCTCCCCGCGATACGCTGCCGCTGTCCTCCCTCCCCGCGATACGCTGCCGCTGTCCTCCCTCCCCGAGATACGCTGCCGCTGTCCTCCTCTGCCCCCCCTCCTCGACTTACCGGAGCAGACTCCCGGGTGTCTTGCGGAGCCGGCGAGGGACATCTACGCAATACACGTATGCAACTTCCGGTACCGGTACCGGAAGTTGCATGCGCGTATTGCGTAAATGTCTCCCGCCGGCCCCGCAAGACACCCGGGAGTCTGCTCCGGTAAGTCGGGGGTGGGCAGAGGTTAAACGCTCAGATAACCTCCCGTGCCGGCACCCCCCCCCCCCGCGGGAAGTGCTGGCAGGGGAGGCTGTCTGAGCGTATCAGGGAGTAGGATGCAGGTCCCCTGCACCGCTGCGGGGGATCTGTATCTTAACCCCGCTGCCTGCCCGGCGCCCGGGACTGCATGTCCCGGGCGTCGGGCGCTAGACCCCGAATATAGGCCGGAGGGAAAAAAGTGCGGCCTATATTCGAGCCAATACGGTATATATATATATATATATATATATATATATATACACATACAGTATATATATATATATATATATATATATATATATATATATACATACAGTATATATATATATATATATATATATACATACATACACATCTTGACAAAGGTCACGCTGTGATTTGAAACATCAATGTGATTGTTGATAGGTAAACAAAATTTGTGATTGTTAATAATACAAGACCCGTGAGTGCACTTATTTTGTGGATTGTTACAAGGTTGGTTGAGGAATCACCAGGGCAAGTCGATGTTGCTTGTGGACTGAGTGCAGGGTAAGTGTTTTTTTATATATATATCTATAGACTACTGTTCAGAAGTTTGGGGTCACTTAGCTGTCACTTAGCTGTTTTCATGGGCCAAAAGCAGTTTGTAATGATTCATACTTAATAACGTAAACCTCTGTACGCCTATGAAGATATTCCATAAAAAATCAGCTGTTTCCAGCTACAATAGTCATTTACAACATTAACAACCTCTGTGCTGTGTTTCTGATCCATTTTATGTTACTTTAAAGAACATTTCTAAGTGACCCCAAACTTTTCAATCACATTGCATTTCTATAAAATAATAATCATTTCAGAGATACAAAGTGTCTGTACTAATGCCCAAGTTAAGCATAGCTTTGAACATTTTCCAGGGTAGGCATCCTGTATCAACAAGTTTTTAATAAGGTACTGAACACACAACTGAGATGGAACTTAGCTCATGTTGCCAGACTCAAATCTGGCGTTGCACATCTTGCTTTTGCCAGGTTACCCAGGTATGCTATTTCCTAACGCAAGACTTTATTTTAATATAACAAAAAACAAATATTTATGTTTCTATTTATGATAGTAACTGAACAGATATTCTGAATTTAAAAAACAATAAAAGTCTGTATAAAAAATAAAAATCCCCCCAAAAATAAAAATAAAACATTCAGTACTTATATTAAGTGCATTGGCATGAAGGTAAGGTGTAGTTGCTGTTCAAACATGGTATGTTCAGACATGCCTTCTTCTTTTTTATTTTTCTCTGTGATCCTCTGTTCTCCCTCTCATATTTGTATAATATGCTTTGACAATACTTGTCCACTCAATTGCTTTCCATACATCATTGTACTTCAGTAACTTATGGCTCTATGGGTAGTCTCGCTGCACAATCTTCTCATTACTGTATGCTCTCATACTTATTTGAAATAAAATTATCATTTTAATAATAAAAAAGATGTATAATGCCCTAAAGATTAAGATCTTTGATGTGTATTATTTAATGTGAGACATTCATTCATTTTTTTCTGCTTTCACAATTCAGACCCTTTTGAACTAACGCACGAGGAAGGAACAACAAAGGCTGTGGTGTCAACATGATCTTTTAATTTTTTCTGCAGCAAATCATTAAATGCTTATTCTTTTTGACTATGGCTGTCTTACAAATCAACTAATAAAAAATAATGCTAAGCAAAATAACCTTACATTTTGGTGTTTTTTTTTACACGGATAAACAAAGGATTTTAGATATATGTGCATTTTTATTGCAAACCTCTCCATACAACAGAATTTGAAATTGACAAATTCATCTTTTTAGTAGAAACACAACACTCTTGCCTGGAGCCCCCACTATATATTAGAACAGGGGTGTCCAAGTTTTTTCTGCAGTGGGCCACTTCATCAGAATTGTATACGTGCGCGGGCCGCACTCATTTTTCACTGTGACAAAAAATATGGCCTTTAATAAAATATGCAGATTAAAATAAAGTAAATAACTCAAAACCTTTACTCTTCCTCTCACTGATTTCTGGGCCTAGAAAGTTTTGCGACTACAAATTCAGGATTCCCTAGATTTATTCTAGGGATGAACTAAAATGAAAATTCTGGACCAAAACATTCAGGGTTCACTTAGCCAAAACCGAAAATGACCCCCACCTTTAAAAATAATAATAAAAACTCACATTTTTAATAAAAGTAGGTAAAACACAATTGGACAAAATTAGCAATATGACTTGGCAACCAGTAAATGCTGGCAACCCAAACAACCAGTAAATGCTGGTACCTAGGCATGATGGGACTGTGCTCGCTGTGATTGCTGTTAGCAATCACACTCCTATCATGCCAAGTCAGCCAGTACATGCTGGTACAGGGTGGCTGTAAGTGATGTGCAGACCCCATACTGCTGGCAGCATCACTACACAAGGGGGGCAGCTAGCTAGGTTTCAGCATGTACTGGCTGACTTGGCATGATAGGAGTGTGATTGCTAACAGTAGTCACAGTCCCATCATGCCTAGGTTCCAGCACTTACACATCCATCCAGTAAATACTGGAACCTAGGCATTATGGGACTGTGATTGCTGTTAGCAATCACACTCCTATCATGCCAAGTCAGCCAGTACATGCTGGTACAGGGTGGCTGTAAGTGCAGACCCCATACTGCTGGCAGCATCAATACACAAGGGGGGCAGCTGGCCAGGTTTCAGCATGTACTGGCTGACTTGGCATGATAGGAGTGTGATTGCTAACAGCAATCACAGTCCCATCATGCCTAGGTTCCAGCACTTACACATCCATGCTATCACACACACACACTCATTTATTCATATAATCATTCATTCACAGATTCATTCCCTCAATCACACACACTCATTCAAACACCCTCCCCACCTCCTTACCTGCAAGGCAGCTCCTCGATGCCGCTTACAGACTTCAGCAGGGGGCGCAGCCTCCCCCTGCCTTCTCTGCTAAAGCACAGAGGAAGTAGGATGTCACGTGAACTCCGCTTCCTCTGTGTGCAGTCCAGAAGACCCTCCCACAACCACAAGTAAGTAGCAGGGCTTGAGGTGCGGCTCGCGTAAGATCGGTTGCCCTGGCTGCCGATCTTACGCGGGCCGCACCTCGAGGTCTCGCGGGCCGCATTTGGCCCGCGGGCCGCATGTTGGACGCCCCTGTATTAGAAGATGGAAGGATCATGACATTCCTGGGTTTGAAAAGGGACTGGAAAATGGCTGGAAGCAGCCAGGTAGTTAGTGATTTTTAACATTACTGTTCCTAAGGATTGATCAGAATGATTGCAGTAGTTGGAGCCTTCCAGCAAATCTGCCACTTTTCCAGGTTATCTTCTATTTAGTCATACATTAACATTGTTCATATCTAGAAAAGGCTGAGGGGGGGCTTTCATTCAGGGGTATGGCTAGCACTAGTTGGACTTGAGTGGGCAGGAAGTTGGCAGAACCTGGGCAGGGAGTGGACACAATCAAGTGCACCAACAACTCATAAGTGAATAAAAGAGAAATAGATAACATTGTTAAATACTGAAACTCCAAGTGCCCCCAAACCAATGAGATTTTTGAAGCCTACAAGCTGAGCATAGAAAAAAATAGCTTGTCTGCATGAAGTCACAGTACCATATACCCCAGGGTAAGGGCTGGCACCTTGTGGTCCAGGGGAAAGTAAAGCCAAGTGCCCCAAATGGGCTCATTGTGCATGTCCCCCTCCCAAAACCCCAGTAACTTACATATGCACTGGCAAACATATTTACACACACACTTACACACTGCGTTAATAAACACATAGTTACAAATACACATCCATACACATTGAGGCTTACACGCACACATAAACATCCATGCTAATACATACACATGGATATTCATGCTCACATACAATTACACATATACATGCTAACACATACATAATCATGCTCACATACAAACACGTATAAATTCTTGCTCACACACAGACCCACATTCATGCTAACACACACTTACACATACACACATTCATGCGCACACGCACGTATACACATTCATGCTAACACACAAACTCACTCTCATGCTAATGCACATATATGTACACATGTAATCTAACATGCATACTCACTTCCTCGATTATAAAACGACCCCCAAAATCTGAATATTAATTTATGAAAAAAATAAAAAGCCTGAACAACCCTATAGGAAAAAAGTTTTACCAGTAAATGTTAATTCATGTAAACTATGTGAACTATTTTTTTTTTAATAAAAGCTATGAATGAGAAAAACATTTTGTTTTTATTTCTGTTTTTTTCCAACCTGCCCCCCAGTTATGAACATCTGCCCCGGGCTTGCCACTCTGCCCCAGAAATGCCTTATGCCCCCTATATGCCACTGTGCCCAATTATATGCCTTTTAACCCTCTAAATGCCACTGTGCCCCATGATATGCCTTTTAACCCTCTATATGCCACTGTGTCCCATGATATGCCTTTTGACCCCCTATGTGCCACTCTGCCTCCAGAACTGCCTTATACCCCTATATGCCACTCTGGGATTTAGGGGGTTAAAAGGTATATTATGGGGCAGAGTGGCATATAGGGAGGTATAAGGCATTTCAGGAGGCAGAGTGGCATTAAGGGGGTTAAAGGCATTTCATAGAGCACTCTGCCTACAGAAATGCCTTATGCCCCCCATTTAACACTCCCTCCCTCCCTCCTCCTCCCTCCTCCAAACTTACCGGTGCGTACTGCGGGCAGCATGTAGAGCTCCGGTGTGGGGAACTCTGATCTCTGACAGCCGGGGAAGGTCTGCCCCGCTGCTAACCGCACCTCCTTCCTGCTGCAGCAGAAGTTGTCTACCCGCTGCCCGGACAACACACCGGGGAGTCAGAAGCACCGGTAAGTTGGGGGGGATAACACAGGAGTATCCAGGTCCCCTGCATCACTGTGGGGGATCTGGACCTTAGTCTCATAGTCAGACCTATTTGAGGTCTAATTATAAGAGGACCCCAATTATAAGACGAGGGGTATTTTTCAGAGCATTTGCTCTGGAAAAAACCTTGTCTTATAATTGAGCAAATACGGTACACGCTCCCTCACCCTCCCTCTCATTAGCAGCAGTGCACAAGCAGCCTCGATTTTACAGTGGCGTCGGACTGGCCCTTTGTAAAGCTTTTTGAACGGGCCCAGGAGGCAGGGGGAAATTGCAGCCCACCCCTGATATAGTCACAGGAGCCACCATTTTTAGAACTCATCATTATTATTATCTTGTATTTAAGCACCAACTAATCAAGCAGCACTGTATACACCGATCAGCCATAACATTATGACCACCTGCCTAATATTGTGTAGGTCCCCCTTTTGCTGCTAAAACAGCCCTGAACTGTTAAGGCATGGACCCTACTGGACCACTGAATGTGTACTGTGGTATCTGGCACCGAGACGTTAGCAGCAGATTCTTTAAGCCCTGTAAATTGCAAGGTGGGGCCTCGATGGATGCATCATGTCATGGTGCCATGTGTTCTCCAAGTAAGCGACGCACACCCGGCCATACACCTGATGTAAATGAATGAATCAGACCTGGCCATCTTCTTCCATTGCTCCGTGGTCCAGTTCTTATGCTCATGTACCCATTGTAGATGGTTTCGGCAATGGACATGAGTTAGCATTGACACCCTGACTGGTCAGCAGCTACGCAGCCCCATACACAACAAACTGCGATGCACTGTGTATTCTGACACCTTTCTGTAAAAACCAGCATTATCTTTTACCGCAATTTGAGTTACAGAAGCTTGTCTGTTGGATTTTACCACACAGACCAGCCTTCATTCCCCCACGTGCATCATTAAGCCTTGGCCGCAAAATGTGCTCCCAAAAATCCTGGCATGAAAAGAATTAAAATACCAGCATCTGATATACCCTGTGGTGTCTAGTTTTCAATAATATATGGTTTAATGGAGCAAATTGAATTGTCTGGTTTCAAAAATGACAAGAATAGGGAATAGGCGCAAACTGACCAGATGTAAAGAAATTTTTCAAAAAAAATTGTGCACCTCCCAAATGTGACATTTTAGCCCCTAAACAAAGCCGGTCCAGGTCATAAGGGTACTTTAGGACTCTATGCCTCCAGTGCTGGGTTCACATGTGAACAATTATAATAACAATATTAATATATATATATGATTGCTAACAGCAATCACACTCTTACCTTATCTTCGCTGCATCGCGGCAGTTCACGGAAGCAAAAATCCGTAGGTTTGCCGTCAGGGGTTACAGGGCAGTGCGAATGAGCCTATTGGTCGCCTACAGGTTGATGCCAGAGGAAGACCCTGCAGGTGACCAATAGGCTCACTCGCACGGCCTTTGTAACCCCTGACAGTGAACCTATGGATTTTATAGTAACATAGTAACATAGTAACATAGTTCATAAGGTTGAAAAAAGACCAAAGTCCATCAAGTTCAACCTATAGACATATTGTGTCCCTACCGTGTTGATCCAGAGGAAGGCAAAAAACCCTTATGAAGCAGATGCCAATTGCCCCATACCAGGGGGAAAATTCCTTCCCGACTCCAAATATGGCAATCAGAATAAATCCCTGGATCAACGTTCTGTCCCTATTAATCTACTATCCATAACTTGTAATATTATTGCTTTCAAGAAACACATCCAGGCTCCTTTTAAACTCTTTTATTGAGTTTACCATTACCACTTCCTCTGGCAGAGAGTTCCATAGTCTCACCGCTCTTACTGTAAAGAACCCCCGTCTGTGCTGGTGTAGAAACCTTC
The DNA here is from genome assembly GCF_027358695.1 of Spea bombifrons. Lineage (NCBI taxonomy): Eukaryota > Metazoa > Chordata > Amphibia > Anura > Pelobatidae > Spea > Spea bombifrons. Next base: position 37,688,161 of record NC_071090.1, on the reverse strand, counting down.
TTTCCTCCAGCCGTAGGGGATGTCCCCTTGTTATAGATACAGTCCTGGGTATAAATAGGTCCTGGGAGTGATCTCTGTACTGCCCCCTTATATATTTATACATAGTTATTAAGTCCCCCCTAAGCCGTCTTTTTTCCAAACTAAATAACCCTAATTCTGATAAACTTTCTGGGTACTGTAGTCCTTCCATTCCCTTTATTACTCTGGTTGCCCGTCTTTGAACCCTCTCCAGCTCCACTATATCTTTCTTGTACACTGGTGCCCAGTACTGTACACAGTATTCCATGTGTGGTCTGACTAGTGACTTGTACAATGGTAGAATTATTTCCTTGTCGTGGGCATCCATGCCCCTTTTGATGCACCCCATGATTTTATTTGCCTTAGCAGCAGCTGCCCGACACTGGTCGCTACAGGTAAATTTACTGTTAACCAAGACTCCTAAGTCCTTTTCCATGTCAGTCGTCCCCAGTGTTTTCCCATTTAATACATATTCCCAGCCTGGATTTTTCTTCCCCATGTGCATAACCTTACATTTATCTGTGTTGAACCTCATCTGCCACATCCCAGCCCAAGCCTCCAACCTATGCAGATCCATTTGTAATCGTGCACTGTCCTCTATTGTGTTAACCACGTTACAGAGCTTAGTATCGTCTGCAAAGATTGATACTTTACTATACAATCCCTTTACAAGGTCATTAATAAATATATTAAAAAGAATAGGACCCAAAACTGACCCCTGTGGTACCCCACTAGTAACAGTCACCCACTCAGAGTATGTACCATTAATAACCACCCTCTGTTTCCTATCACTGAGCCAGTTACTTACCCACATACACACATTCTCCCCCAGCCCAAGCATTCTCATTTTATGTACCAGCCTTTTATGTGGCACCGTATCAAATGCTTTGGAAAAATCAAGATATACGACATCCAGCGATTCACCCCGATCCAGTCTTGAGCTCACCTCCTCATAAAAGCTGATCAGGTTAGTTTGACAGGACCGATCCCTTGTAAACCCATGCTGATATGGAGTCATACATTTATTTTCATTGAGATTCTCCAAAATAGCATCTCTTAGGAAACCCTCGAACAGTTTACATACAACAGAAGTTAAACTAACAGGCCTATAATTCCACTTTTTGTCCCCTTTTTGAATATTTGCACAATATTTGCTATGCGCCAGTCCTGGGGAACAGACCCGGTCACTTGACCTTAGTATCGTCAACTTCGGCCCCATTCCCAATAAGACAAATAAACACAGTGTGTGAAATAAAATGCTTTATTTAATCATTCGATTTTGGATAAAATTTGGCCACGGTCAACATAAAAATATTCTCCCCAACCGTGACACTCCTTATATCATATTTCTTAAACGTGTTTATTAAAATCCATAATTAACCACAAACTTGGCTAAAAATGCCAACCGTATAACACATTAGAACCATAAGGCTGGTAAGGGCGTAAATCCTCCACGTCACTTGTAGAGGCTGCCGGCGTCCAAAGCCAAGCAACCACACGCCAACCATCGTATCACCTGAGCACGCGCCCAGGGAGTGTTCTGCACTTCCGCCCTTAGGCATGTGCACCACGAGTACAACCATACCTTAGATAGTTGTCTCAAGCACCGAACCAGCCAACCACATTTGAACAATGACCATAACATAATACCAAACGCCACAGCCTGTAACGTGCGACTCCTTGCACCGTTACTGGCCCCCCAAAACCTCCAAGGCCCGCTCAATCCCAGATTGAATCGCCAGATTCCATAAATCTAAACCAACATCCGATAAGTGGATGCCATCACTGCGATAGAGACCTGACAAATCGCCCTCCAAATCAACATGCCTCACCACAATACCCCCCTGAAAAGCAACAAAACGGGAGATGGTTTTGTTCACCTGACGCCTGGCCCTCTCGACACCATCCCGTGAATTGGCGCCCCTCCAAACCTTCCTAGTGACGATATGGGACCAGGCGAAGATCGTATGCGGGTAGGCAGTCCAAAATTGACGAAGATCAGCCTTAATATTGCCCACTAACACCCGCAGCGGGACATAGCATAAATCATTACCCCCCACATGGAAAATTACAACATGAGGAACGCCATGCACATGAATGTGCCGAGACAATTCTCGGGAAACCCTGTCCCAGCGCATACCTCTAAATCCAAGCCATCTTACAGAAACCTTATCTCTGTCGAAACCCAGCTGACGCCCAGAAGGTCGAACCGAAGCCCGTCTGGCCGCCCAAAACACATACGAATGCCCTAAAATCCAAACCTCCCGACGAACAGCACCTGCAAAAGAAAATAAACAAAAAATAGCACGGCCCAACAAAACCAAATCACAGCAACAAATGGGGACGAATGTAAGATCTAAATCTAGTAGACTCCCAACGACCGATTTTCATGATCAAGTCCTTACTTAACCCCCACCTTGAAGCCTCGGTGGCCGCACCTATACGAAAGGAATGTGTCCCAAAGTCCTCGTCCACCAGGCCCAAAGCCCGCAAAGTACGCTTAAAAACAGAACGAAATTGAAAACGCGACAACGCGGAACCATCGGCATGAACCAAAAAGGATGACGGTCCATCAGGCCGTACAACCCCATAATCCCTTAAGCAGGCCACTGGACAAACCGGGCTACCCGGACACTCCACAAGGTCTACACACAGCCCCTTACCTCCTTGATCAGTCTTGGAGCGCCTAATCAAAATCCTAACGCCCTGCCCACGGCAAACCACATCAACAGCCTGGATCCCACCATGAAGGATCCGCGAGGGACTGACCAACTCTCCGATCCGGAAGGCACCGAAGAAAGCCAAGGAAAAAGCACAGCGAAATAGCAATACTTCAAACGAGGACGAACAAATCTCCTGAAGCTTACTCACCATATCCACCAACATCCCATAGGACACAGGACGCCTGGAATCCCCCACCTTGGGACCCCTCTTAAATCCCCTGACCGCTTGACGTACAGAAAAAACCTTAGTCACATCAGGAACACCCGCTTCCTTAAACATAAAAGCCAAGGCTGCCAAACGACGATCCAAACCGGACACAGACACCTTCCTGCTGAACAGATACCCAATGAACCATGATAACACTGCAGCCCTGTCCACCTCACCGTCAGACTCCACGGCCAGACGCTCAAAGCACTCCCACTCCCTCCACGTCTTGTCATAAAAAGCCCGCGTAGAGGGAACCAGCGATCGTGACCGTAGCTGCTCCACCGTCAATCTGCCAGCGTCCACATCCAATCTGGAAATCGACTGCCCTCGCGGGCAGCATTGGGCACCAACTGGAAAAACCTGTCCCACTGTGAACGAGACAAAGAGTCAGCCACACCATTGTCAACCCCTGGTACATGAATAGCCCGAAAATAAATGTTTAACTGAAGGCAACGTAAAACCAACCACCGCAGCAACTTCAACACAGGCAACGAAGAGGAGGAAATATTATTGACAGCATGAACCACGGACAAATTATCGCACCGAAATTTGACATGTTTGTCAGCTAATTGGACCCCCCACAGCTCCAAAGACACCAAAATTGGAAAGAGCTCGAGAAACGTCAAATTCCTCGTCAAACCTCTTGCCTCCCAGTCCGAAGGCCAAGGACCCGCACACCACTCGCCCCTAAAATAAGCGCCGAAACCTAAGCTACCCGAAGCATCCGTCCACAGCTCGAGGTCAGAACTCGAAACCGGAGACGCAAGCCATAGTGAACGACCGTTATACCCACATAGAAACGTATCCCATACCCTCAGGTCATCCTTTAAGGCCACGGTCAGCCTGACAAAATGATGAGGAGCCCTGACTCCAGCCGTAGCCAGCGACAGCCGCCGCAAGAAAACCCTCCCCATGGGCATAATACGGCAGGCAAAGTTAAGCTTGCCAATCAAGGACTGGAGCTGTTTCAAAGTGACCTTCGGGACCTGCAAGAAACTGGCAACCACGAAACGCATATCAGAAACCTTATCCAACGGCAGCCGACAGGCCATTTCCTCGGAATCCAACTCAATGCCAAGAAAACTTAAACATGTACAAGGGTGGACCGTCTTGTCCGGGGCCAAAGGGATCCCGAAATCCCGAGACACCTGTACGACAGTAGCCAACAAAACCCCGCATTGAGACCCAGAAGGAGGACCAATACACAGAAAGTCGTCGAGATAATGAATAACGGACTGTAGACCCGACACCTCCCGAACAACCCATTCGACAAACGAACTAAAAACTTCGAAAAATCTACAAGATATGGAACAGCCCATCGGAAGGCATTTGTCCACGTAAAACTGCCCATCCCATTTACACCCCAGCAGATGGAAACAATCCGGATGGACCGGCAATAAACGGAAAGCCGCTTCAACATCTGTCTTGGCCATCAAAGCCCCCCGACCAAAAGAACGCACCCACTCCACGGCGCGGTCAAAAGAGATATAAGAAACCGTGCACAATTCCGGGTCAATCCCATCATTAACCGATTGCCCTCTCGGGTAAGACAAATGGTGTATAAGACGGAACTTGCCAGGCTCCTTCTTGGGGACAACACCCAAAGGGGATAAACGTAAATTAGGCAAAGGACAAGTCTGGAAAGGGCCTGCCATCCTCCCCAACGCCACTTCCTTACCCAACTTATCGGACACAACACCGGGAAAGGACAAAGCAGAACGCAAATTACGAACAACCGTAGTAGACACCCCCTCCCTAAAGGGGATCCGAAAACCATCCCTAAAACCGGAAAGCAACAACAAAGCTGCCTCCCGATCACTATATCTACTCAGCCACGGTACCATCTTCTCTACCAGCACCGGAGTCACCCCCTTTTGCCCCAGCCACCCCTTTTCCTTTCTTTTGCTTCTTAAAGCACTTGGAGAAGGGATGGGACCCATTGCACCCGGAGCACTCGTGCTTGAATCTGCACAAGGATCCCCATTTGCACAACCCCTCATTGTATTTCCAGCAATAGCCTTTTTTGCATGCCGGCCGATGAGCCAGAACTGGAATTGTCACCGGCCGCCGCTGGAAAGGGCTGGGATTGACCGCGGCCAGGTGTCATAACCCTGAGCCACAATGAAATATCCTTATGATCCCAGCGCAAACCTTTCCTGAAAGCCATCCTCTGTCTAAATTGTTCATCGTAACGGAGCCACGACTGACCCCCGTAAACCCGGTAAGCTTCCCCAATACTATCCATGTAACCAAATAATCCACTACAGTGCTCGGGATTCTTTTGCCCAATTACACTGGCTAAAATGGCGAATGCCTGAAGCCAATTAGAAAAGGTTCTCGGAATTAGACGATAACGCCTTTTCTCCTCGTCTTCTTTTTTAACCTCCTCACCCTTCTTAACCCTGTCCAAATTAAATTTGCCCAAAGGAAGCAAAGAGAAAATCTCCACATACTCCCCCTTCCAAATTTTTTCCCGAACTTCATCTTTTAAATGGGCACCTAAGGGAGCCTCAAAGCATACATAAACCTCACCCCTGGCCGCATCAGCCAGACGGACAGCGGCCTGATCACCTTGCTTGTCCCCTACAACAGGAACCGGACCACTAGGCCCCGAGGGAGCAGGCACCACAGGTGCCGCAGGTCCGGCAGGACCCTGTAATGCAGCACCCCCAGGAGACCCAACCCCCGCCACGGTCGGCACTGGGGGCCCTGACACTGCCTGACCACCTGCCACGCCATAAGATCCCCAAGCCTGCGCCGGGGTACCAGAGCCCTGTAAACCACAACGAACCAACAAATCTCTAAAACCATCGACAAATTGAGATAAAGCAGGCAGAACGGCCGCGTGCGGAGATACATGAGCACCCTGAGTTCGCCCAGAAATGGCAGCACTCTGCTGCACAGGTAAGATAAGGCCAGGTGCAATATCCGGAACCCCAGACGAAACTTGAGGCACAGAAAAACCACCCGAAGCCCCAGGAGGTAAAGCCCCATGCACACCTAAAGGCCCTGCAAACCCCAACAAACTACCAGCAACCCCTGAACCCCCAAAATTATGTGACCCCACTTGCCCCTGTGACCCAGCATACCCCCCAAAACTACTGGGAACATTAGAAAGATGGGAAGATAAAAGAGGAAGAGAACGATCAACAGTATGCTCACCCCTCGCCTGGCCAGCTGCAGGGGAAGATGTAGAGGGCATAGCCTCTCCTGCTGACAAATTGACAGGCACCGGCGTGAACAGCTCAGGCGTACCGGGGTCCTCGGCTGCACTGGCAGGAACGGCTTCATCCTGACGTCCATCACCAGCTCTGTCCTCGCGAGGACCGCCCACTCTGCCGCGACGACGCGAATCCCGGCTGCTGCTGAGACTTCTCCCGGACTCCTGCTGCCTCCGGGCGGGGGCCCCGGAGCGTGATGAACGGGAACCACCTCCACGATGGACATCCACAGCCGGAACAGACGACGCAGTCGGAGCACGCCTCACCGGATCCTCAGACACGCCCGCCATCTCATCCTCGGAAGCACTGCTAGGTGGAACGAAGGTAAGTGGAACCACCGGACTCGTGCGTCTTGCTGCCCGCGGCGCCCTGGAACGGCCGGATCTCGTAGATGCTCTGCTCCGCTTGGCGGTGGGGTGGCCTGGACTCCCGGTCTCGCCAGAAACGGGTCTAGAGCGCCCAGAAGCCTCTGGGCTAAGGCGCGACGGGGGGCGGGACACCCGGGTCCTGGTAGAGCGCAGGCCCCTAGACAGCTCAGGGGACACCGGAACATCGGGTTGGGACTCGGACAACAGCTCAGCCACACGATCTCTCAGCAAGCCAGTCCCTTCAGTCGACAGCCTGGAACGAAGCTCCTGCAGCAAGGCTTCCATGGTACAAATTCTCTGCAATAACGTGCAATTTCGCCTACTTATTAAAACCTACGACCTTAACTGAGCATGGGTTCCCAAATTTATTTGCTTTTGCACCTCAGTGCCCTCCCCTTCATCCTGTTGCTGAATATTCAGGCTAGAGGGCAAAAGTTCACTCAGGGGGCAAACAGTTATACAGGATGCATAAATGTAACAAGCACTTAACCCTTTGTTAGGTCATGGTGTGCTCCTTGTTCCTTACCCGGTCATGGTGCCCCTACACCTATTTCATGCTCCGGGGCTGTTCTATAGAGTCCTTGAATATTAGAAATAGGGGTCTGTCTATTACATTACTTAACTCCCTTAGAACGCGGGGGTGAATGCCATCTGGACCTGGTGATTTGTCTATTTTGATTTTTTTTAGGCGGCACTGCACTTCTTCCTGGGTTAGACAGGCGACATGTACTGGGGCATTTATCTCATCCTGCTGTATATTACCTGGCATTTCATTTTCCTCTGTGAATACAGCAGAGAAGAATATATTTAATAGATTCGCTTTTTCCTGATCCCCGTCTATAACGTCTCCCTCATTACTTTTTAAGGGGCCGACGCTTTCATTTTTAACCTTTTTACTATTTATATAGTTAAAGAACATTTTGGGGTTTGTTTTACTCTCTTTGGCAATGAGTCTTTCTGTCGCCACTTTTGCTGCTTTTATCTGATTTTTACATATTTTATTTTTTTCCCGATAGTTTCTTAGTGCTTCCTCACTGCCTTCCTGTTTTAGTAGCTTAAATGCCTTTTTTTTGCCATTTATTGCCACCTCTATCCGCTCCCATTAACCCCTTTGATGCTGCGTTGGATAACGGGAGCGGAAATCCGTAGATTAAAGGGCCGTGCAAGCGACCAATAGGCTCACTCACACGGCCCCTTAACCCCTTAAGGTGCAACAAGTTACGGCACCAGGAGCCTAAAAGTCTGTACAAGCAACCAACAGAGTCGCTCGTACAGACTTTAAAAAGTTAACCCCTAATGAAACAACTTGTCTGGCAGATCCCACTGGTCTCCCAGTTCTATCAGTTAAATGTCCGTACAAGCGACTTTATTGGTCGCTCGTACGGACATTTAACTGATAGAACAGGGAGACCAATGGCATGAATATTCGCGGAATACGAAGATTTTTTTTTCCCCGAAGACGAGCACGAAGACGAACACGAAGAGCCCCCTGGTGCCCAAGTCTACTGCTAACAATCATATATTGTTATTGAATTTTTTGTCCTATTTTGCTGTGTTACTTACTTTAAATAAAAATGTGAAATTTTTTTTATGGTTAGGGGTCATATTCGGTTTCGGACAGGTAAATGCTGCATTTTCGGTTTCAGTCCAGAAGTTTTGTTTCGGTGCATCCCTAAGCCAGACAATGAAGCGGTAGGCCTACACCACATCAATGTTTGGCTTAGTACATGGTGATAGGAGTTATGCTGTTATCAATGTCTAGCTCAATGTATAGTGATAGGGATTACGCTGTACCACCGTCAATGTCTGCCTCAGTATATAGTTTTAGGTGTTATGCTGTACCCCCGTCAATGTCGGCCTCAGTATATAGTGATGGGTGTTATGCTGTACCCCCATCAATGTCTGCCTCAGTATATAGTGATTGGTGTAATGCTGTACCACCGTCAATGTCTGCCTCAGTATATAATGATAACAGTAATGCTGTACCACCTTCAATGTCTGCGCAAGTATATAACGATAGAAGCTATGCAGTTTTAAAGTGTTTGTGTGTGGGGAGGGTGCCACATACAGTGCCAAATACTCTAGGTATGCCTCTGCGTAAACTATATACCGTGGGTAGTGTCTAGGGATATAGTCCCAAAGATTGTAGAACTGCTTGACAACATTATTTTTGGTACCACAAGTGTTTTTTTTATATATATTGCAACCGCTTCCTGGCTAAACAGTGTGGCAGAAGGAAGATCAGCATGTTAAATCAACCTGGTACCTTCAAAAGGAATCATCTGCTGTCTTCGGGCCAGTGGCGATATGTTAGGGAAATGTAGCAGGTTTATTACAAAATTCTTTGTAGCATCTTTGATGGTGGCTTTATCTAAGGAATCTAGTAAGAGCGATCTCATCACCTCTCCTTTTCACACATCCGGAAGGATACTGGTGAAATCTCTTTGTGCCTATATCTGCTTACAAGGTTTGCTGTTTTTGTTCCAATATTGGTAACATTTGAGGACGGCGTTGTCTTCTGACTAAGTAGATCACAATGCCCTTGTTTCCTGGCATACACATGCTTTACTAGATATAGATAACAATTGCTAACAGCAATCACAGCAATCACAGTCCCATCATGCCTAGGTTCCAGCACTTACACATCCATGCTATAACACACACACTCATTCATTCATTCATATACTCATTCACAGATTCATTCCCTCAATCACGCATACTCATTCAACCACCCGCAGGCCGCATGTTTGATGCCCCTGCCCTAAACCAAGGGCTGAGCTACCATGTTGTAATGCATATAATGTGATAGCTTTCAAGAAAGTTACCAACTCATAAAGCAAAGTCAAGAAGCTGACATGAGCAACCACAGACTCCCTATTTAGATTAATTATGTACCCATCAAATAGATAGAACATTTTTTTTTTCCATATTACTCTCTTCATATAGCCAGGGCCGGCCCTATAATGGGGCAGACTGGGGAAATTGCCCCAGGCGGCACTTTAGAAGGGACGGCACTTTGCCGCCCCAAGCGCTTTTTTTTTTTTTTTTTTTGAAGCGGAGGAGAGAGGGGCACCGAGTGGTTTTCGCTTACCCGTTCGGCGCCCCTCTCTCTCTCTCTCCTCTGCGGCGAGTCTCCCTGTTCGGTCCCGGTGCCGGCTTGTAATACAGAGCGCCGGAAGTGACGTCAATTTCCGGCGCTCAGCATTACAAGCCGGCACCGTGGCAGAGCAGGGAGACTCGTCGCAGGACTGTTTAAAGGTAAGTACCGGGGGGGGGGGAATCGTAGATTATGGCGTCGGCGAAGTTTAAAATGCCCCCCCCCAACGGGGGGGGCGTTTTAAACTTCGCCCCAGGCGGCGTTAAGTCTTCGGCCGGCCCTGCATATAGCAATTGTCTTCTCAATAATGATCTCTATAAAATATATTTAAACTTTGATCTTTATGGGGTTTTTTCAGAATGTTACTGGTTGCACTAGCATAGACCTGCTGGGATCCGATGCAACTTTGGTAAACATGCATATCATAACTTTAGAGTGTTAAAAATAGCCCCAGTTAACACCATCTTAAAAACATAATGGGGTCCAGGACAAGCTCTTATAATGGGCCCTCCAGGCCTTTTGTTACTCTATTGTGTGGGGCTGTGCAGCTACCAACATAGAGATCTCCACTGTTTGCCACCTGCTACTGGGTGCCAGGAAATCAATTTTCCAACAGCTGTGGATATACAGGACTTGAAGAAGTGAACTATGCCAGGCTGCTGAACGACAGCTGTTATGGAACCCTAAGATTTTATGTTTCATTTGATGCTTTACAGTGCTGGTGGGAGAGCCATTATGAGACATTACACACTACAGGCAGTGGCGGAACTACCGGGGTCGCGACTGCGACTGGGCCCTGGAGTTCTGCCACTCAGGGGGGCCCAAGCAGGCTGGACTGGCCCACTGGGATACTGGGAAATTTCCCGGTGGGCCGGCAGATTCGTGGGCGGCCGGCAAACTAAAGGGGCGGGCTGGGCAGGGGGACAATTGCCCCCAGGCCGGCCGAAATCTAATCTAAACGGCCGCTGGGTGCTGATGTGGCCGGCTGGCGCTACTTTAATTCTTTTTTTTTAAATTTAATATGGCAAGCCGGTCCGGCTTTTAAATTTAAAAAAAGAAAGTACCCAGCGGCTGTGTGCGATGGCTGCCTTGTGATGGGAGCAGCGTGAGGGGTGAAAGGTTCGTGCTCCCATCACTATGTGGCCATCAGATTGCTGGAAATGTAAATCTAAACGGCCGCTGCGTGCTGATCTCGCCGGCCGGCGCTACTTTAATACTTTATTTATTTATTTTTAATATGGCAAGCCGATCCAGCATATTAAATAAATTAAAAAACTATTAAAGTAGCTCCGGCCGGCGGCATCAGCACGCAGCAGCCGTTTAGATTTACATTTCCAGCAATCTGATGGCCGCCTAGTGATGATGAGACTGAGAGCAGGGTGAGGGGTGAAAGCTCCGCCCCCTCTTACTCAGACTGCTGGAGCACCGGATGTCGGGTCAGTGACATCCTGTCAGCATAGAGAACGTCAGTCTGCTGCTACCAGAGGTCAAGATGAAAAAGCCCCAAAGTGGAAGAAATAGAAGGTCAGTAAACTAATTAATTTTTTGTACAAACTGTATAATATTTTTTTTGTATTTTTTAAAAACAAAAACAATCAGTATGTGTGTGTATGTAAGTGTTTCCGCGGGGGACAAACAACATAATGCTCTTTTAAATTATTAATTATTTTCAAATGATTAAACAAAAAAATAAATCTCTGTGTCTGTATGTGTTCACAAGTACAGCTCCCCATGTCATTGCTGTCCCAATTCAGCCCCCCATGTAATCTCTGTCCCCCATCAGCCCCTGTCCCCATTCAGCTCCCCAGTGTCACCTCTGTCCCCATTCAGGTGGCGGAGTGCCCCATGATATGCCTTTTAACCCTCTTTATGCCACTCTGTCTCCAGAAATGTCTTTTAACCCCCTATAAGCCACTCCGCCTCTATAAATGCCTTGTAACCCCCTATATACCACTCTGTCTCTATAAATGCCTTTTAACCCCCTATATGCCACTCTGCCTACAGAAATGCCTTATACCCACCCTATCTGCCACTCTGTCCCATGATATGCCTTTTAACCCACTGTATGGCAGAATGCCGTATAGGGGTATAAGGCATTTCTGAAGGCAGAGGGGCATATAGGGGGTTAAAAGGCATATCAGGGGGCAGAGTGGCAAGCCTGGGACAGATGTGCATAACTGGGGGGGGGGCAAGTTGTCAAATAAAAGGAAATAAAAACAAAACACAAAAATGTAGATAGTGAGAAGGGGGTAGAGGGGGTAGGTGGTGTCAGAGGGGTTAGATTGGGTTGGGGGGGCCCTTAACAGATTCTCGCACCGGGGCCCTGAGGCTTCTAGTTACGCCCCTGACTACAGGATGTATTCAATGCCAGAGACTGTCACATGTATCTAAATAGCAATCCCTACACAGAAACCAAACATACATTTGAACTCAATTAATGTGGGACACTACTTCTGTTTTGTTTCTTGTTTGTCCAGTACAACCCATGAGAGGATTGCTATTCATTTATTTACAATAGATTTATCTGTAGCATTTCATCAAACCCATTGTAGGCTATGATGGGTAACACCGATGCAGCTGATGTCAACAAGGCATGACTTCCCCATGGGATTTTAACTGATGCCCCTCCTAGTCCCACCAATGCCTCCTCCACGTCCCCCCACACCATCCCAATTATAGTTTTAGTATACATTTTAGTATGTGCTCTCGTTTCAGGCAGTAGGAGTGCGTGTGGCTTCTAGAATGTAAATACTAGTGTCTGCAAAGGAGTCTAGCACAGCTAATGACATCCAAAGCATGCACTTGTTTGTTAAATAAGGTGTAAAATAATATATTATATATCTCATACCATGCTCTGCTGTTTTATAGGAAGAACTACAACAGGATGTGGATGGCACACTTAAAAACCTTATCAGAACTGCACTTAAATTAATGGTAAAAGAAATAGTAAACCTATTTATACCTTGAAAGAAAACTTTATCTGACAGCATATTATTCTGTGAGTTTCACAAATATAAATGCAAAACCGCCAACCCCAACAAGATTTAGTATAAATGTCTGTTTTTATGTGATTCAAACACTTTAGGTCCTCTTCCACCTGTCCACAATTAATTACCCCTTTAAAGGGGGAACTGTGGCCGGTACAGTTTTTCATTTTGTTAATTTATTAAAATGACCTACTGACCATGTTTTTTTTTCACGATTAGGTTTTTAAGTTAAGGGACTTATTTATCACAATGAAACTAAGTAGCAAAAGGTGGCAAAACTTACATATGAATTTATTTTCTATCATAAATTTTATTCATTCCAACCCACACCATTACAAGGGCAACCAGAACAAAGGGGAGCAAATATATATTGCTTTCAACATCTACAAAACGTAGACCTGACGTGTTATTGACCATAGCAGAAACTGAAGTTTAGCTTTAGGAATTACACATTTCACAAAGAACATAAAAGTTCTTATAGTTTTACTGTAAAAGTGTTATCCACATTATGTTACCTTATTTTTAAACTCAGACTATAAACTGTAACTTCTATGTAGTTTAAGAAGCACTCATGATTCCTATATTACTTTTTCCAATTTACAGATTGCTCTTAAACTAGAATTCACATGTACTCCGAAATGTGGTTTAATGGTAAGCTTGCCTAAATACCAAATCTAAATAGTATAAATCATTTATTGGCAACAACAAATAATTTCAGCTTTCATTTTTTGCAGTTATCAGCATATTCAATAGTTTTTTAGGGTGTTAGACTTGATTCAATGACCTGTCTAAACATCCAAAAATAATTTGATGACAAATCAATTGTTCGGCCCACTTAGTCTCTCCTGTTTTTACCTCTTTGCCCATGTGCTGGGTTTGCTTTAGCTTTCTTTAGCTTTAGCATATATATATTTAAATGTGCTTAAACATATCTAGAATGAGATTTGTATGGCCTGTTTGTATGTATAAAAAAGTAGCTAGTATTAACTGCTCTAATATTCTGCTCACCCAACTTAATAATAACCCATTAGAATAATAATAATTGTGACAAAATTAATTTAAAAATATAGTATAGAATATATTAGCAAGCAGTAAGGGTCTAAATAAACAGGTCGTTAAGACAGAAAATACAGTGGCCGCTTGGGAATAAATAAGCTCTCTATCAGAAATTGTCTATTTATGGCCAATTAGACAGCTTTTTTTTAATTCAAACCCAGAGGTCAGTGGCTCCACTGTGAAGAAAACAAAAAAGTGAAAGGGGCCAAATTGTGCTATAAGATCACGTTGGGTACCGGTCCCCTTCTTCATTTCTTTGGGGTCGCAAAGAATATGTGGCCCATTCCTTCCCTCCTTGGCCAGAAGGCCTGCAGGAAGGCCGGATCTTCTTGGATAGAGGAGGGGGCCGCTCAAAAAAGCTACCTATCTCCCCTCCTCACCATCAAAAAAAACAAGACCTTTTGAGGGGACCCGGCTCCTCCATGGCTTTTTCGGTGTCTCGTGTCACAAATCTGTTACTGTACATACTGTGTAAGAGTTTTGAAAACAAATCCAATCAAATAAAAGAACACACTTGTAAAAAACAGCAAACTTGTGCTAAAACACTTATGGTACAGAGCTGATAAGGCAGCCCCAAGCTGTTTCTATTATATGTGAGCAAGCAAGCTAACATATTAGTCATCTGGAGTACCTAAAAACTTCAAGCCGACCCTGATTAGTTAGATACACTTTCTGCTACCATAATAGCTTTCTGATAAAATGCTTAAAATTGTATTGCATATTTTAATAGAGAATGCTAAAGTGATATTGTGGATTATTGGTATGTCACAGTTTGGTCCTAGAATTACATAATCAGATTTATTTATTTTTTCACAATGCCTATTTTCGTTTTTCATTTCTTCGAAGAAGTGGGTTTTGAGATTTTTCTTGAATGTTGGGAGGGAGGGTGAAAGCTGAAGGTTCGATGAAAGTAGATTCCAGAGATATGGGGCAGCCCGAGTGAAATCTTGTAGACGGGAAAAGGTGATAAGTGAGGAGGAGAGCCTTAGCCCATGGGAAGAATGTAAAGATCGAAGGGAGTATTTGTTTATTAGGGCAGAAATCTATGAAGAAGCAGTGTTATGGAGGGCCTTATATGAGAGAAGAACTGCACCGAGCTAATTTATATATGTTTACAATAACAGATGAAAACACCTACTAACTGCCTAATATCAAACATGCTAAAAAAAAGTCTATTAAGACCAATATTTGTTTTCATAAAACTGCAATGAATTTCTTTTAACAAAGTTTTAGGTGAAAAAGAATTATTCCAATTTCATAGTATAACAGATTAGAAAAATAATACTAATAATCTGCAGTTATGGGAAAAACAACTATTTTTAAATAATATGACACACCTGTCAGGACTGGACAGACTGGAAAAAAGAGATGACACCCTTCAAAAAAAATATTGTCTTCAAAAATAAATGTTTATTTAATCTGACCAAAGTAGAATTCATACATTGCAGACAAGCAGATGTGAAATGTGCTGTTTTGTTTTGCAGAATTCACTTTTTCCACCACCTATAGATGCGACTGATGAAACAAAAGCCACACACGTGACCTTTCAGGTCTTTTAGGACTGGTAGGAGGGCTTGGAGGGGTGGCCTCAGGACTAGGTGACTTGACAGGAGGGCTTGGTAAAGTGACTGGAGGGGTTGGGGGAATAGTAGGAGGGCTTGGGGGACTAACAGGATTACTTAGTGGGCTTCCTTTACTTTCAGGGCTTACAGGGAATCTGCTAGGAGGGTCAGATTTACTCGGGGGGCTTTCAGGACAGAGAGGAGGACCATTAAACCTTGGTGGATTACTTGGAAGCCTTACAGGGGCTCCTGGAGAACTACTGAACCTTGGTGGATTACTTGGAGGATCAGGGAGCCCACTGGGATTACTTGGAGGACTAGGGAACCTTGGGGGATTACTTGGTGGACAAACAGGGGGGCTACTAGACATAGGTAGACTGCTTGGAGGTGTAACAGGAGCAGTTGGAGGATTTACAGGTGCAACACCTGGAAGAGGCTCTGCAGGAGGTGGATTGCTTGGAGGAGCAGTCGGAGTTGGTGGAAGAAATGGTGGTAGCCTACTTGGAATCCTAGGTTATTGGATGAGGTATATATATTTTTTATATTTACCACATTCTCTTCTTTTCATCCCAAATCACACACACCCATCATATCCAATTTAGCAAAAAAAAATAATAATATAGGACTTGATGATAAAATATAAATGTGATAAAATATAAATGTATAACATAAATATAAATAAAAACAGAAGACTGAAATCCCTTAACCCCTTAAGGACCGGGCTCATTTTTCGTTTTCTACCCTGTGGGACCGAGGCTGTTTTGACACTTTTGTGGTGCTTGTGTTCAGCTTTAATTTTCTCCTCACCCATTTAGTGTACCCACATAAGTTATATATTGTTTTTTTCAGGACAAGATGGGCTTTCTTCAGATACCATTATTTTGATCGTATCATCTTATTTACTATAAAAAAATAAAAAAAACATGGTGAAAAATTGAAAAAAACACATTTTATGACTTTTCTTTGAAAAATCTTTTACTCACCTAAAAAAGCAAGTAAAAAAACTAGCTAAATAGATTCTACTACTTGTCCTGAGTTTAGAAATACCCAATGTTTTTATGTTTTTTTGCTGTTTTTTGTACGTTATAGGGCAATAAGTACAAGCAGCGTTTTATGATTTCCAAATCTTTTTTAACAAATCTGGTCAGTCTGCCTCCATCTCCTCTTTGGAACATCTTTGAAGCCGGTTAACTCAATTTAACCCATTCAAACCATATATTTTTGAAAACTAGACACCCCAGGGTATTCCAAATGCTGTTATTTTAACCCTTTCCATGCACCAATTATACAACTACACTTTGTCAAACTTTGTAATAGTAATTCTTTTTAATTTTTTTTTCACACAAATTGTAATTTAGTTATAAATATGCAGGTCCTGGTATATGCCACTGGCAAACAACCCCCCAATATGTGTTCAGCAACATCTCCTGAGTACAGCCATACCCCACATGCATGGGTTTGTCAGATTGTTTGGCTGGTAAAAGGCTACTTTTGGGGCATGCGTAATTCAAGTTTTCAACACAGACTTTTAGCATCTGGTCATTCTGCCTCCATCTCCTCTTTGGAATATCTTTGAAGCTAGTTAACTCAATTTAACCCAGTCAAACCATATATTTTTGAAAACTAGACACCCCAGGGTATTCCCAATGCTGTTATTTTAACCCTTTCCATGCACCAATTATACAACTACACTTTGGCAAACTTTGTAATAGTAATTCTTTTTAATTTTTTTTTCACACAAATTGTAATTTAGTTATAAATATGCAGGTCCTGGTATATGCCACTGGCAAACAACACCCAAATGTGTGTTCAGCAACATCTCCTGAGTACAGCGATACCCCACATGCATGGGTTTGGCAGGTTGTGTGGGGGCTAAACTGTAACATTTGAGACATGCGTAATTTACATCCGGTCAAAACTTGGTTTGTACCCAACTTTCAGATGGGGCAGAAGAAAGCCTGGCCTTTCTCCAAGAAGGGATTTGATCTAGCACCTTAAGCGGTCCCTCATGCCATGGGAAAGACACAGAGGTCACTTGTCAGTGCAAATTAGTGCAAAAAAATGGCGCAGCAAAAAACATCTAAATAGCAGTAAATGGGGGAAAAAAATACAAATGTAGAGCAGGAAAAAAAAATTAAAAATGGCCAGCCGTGTGGTACAGCTTGAAGCAGTTACCAAGGCAGAGTGCAGGTTCTCCAGGGCAATCTGGACAGTAGAATGGGGTGTCCTTTCTTTGCCCCCTGCTGTAGCATACCCTGCATCTCTTTTGGGGATTCTGCTTCTTCTCTGTAGGAGGAATTTTAAAAATAAAATGGGTAGCCCCAATTCTGCTAGAATCCATCACCGCCCGGGGACCAGGTGCATCTTGGTACAAGATATCCGAAATTACTCGAAGCTGAAATCGCAAAAAAGTCATTCCGGGATTTGCTTTTTCATGCAACAAAAAAGCATTGTAGGTTGCAATTTGCATTAGATAAATTGCAACCTTCTTGTACCAGGCCTTTGTCTTCCTCAAAATGAGGTAGGGCTGTAGGAGTTGATCTGACAGATCAACTCCACCCATGTGCTTGTTATAGGCCCTGATGCACACTGGCTTTCTAGTGACCCCAGCTCTGCCACGGACAGAAACCTCCACGGTTCTCTCATCGTGGATGGTGCTCAGCATGCACACCTCTTTTCTGTCCCTGAACTTCAATGCCAAAAGCTCCTCTTGGCGTAGAGCTGAGGTCTCCCCCTTTCCTAGCCGGGTGCGTGCCAGCTGTTGTGGGAAACCCAAGCGGTTCTTTCTAATAGTACCGCAAGCTACTGTATCAAAACAATACAGCAGCTTGAACAAAGGGACACTTGTATAAAAGTTGTCAACATACAAGTGGTAGCCTTTGTTCATAAGTGGGAATATTAGGTCCCACACAATCTTGGCACTGGTGCCTAGATGTTCTGGGCAACCTGGAGGGTCAAGGTGGCTATCCCTACCCTCGTATACCAGGAAGGCCTGAGTATACCCAGTGCCGCTCTCGCAGAGCTTATACAATTTTATGCCATACCTGGAGCGCTTGGAAGGAATATACTGCTTGAATCCCAACCTTCCTTTATACTTCATCAGGGATTCATCCACGCAGATATCCCTTCCAGGTGTATAAGCCTCTGCAAACTTGGCAGCGAGATGGGTAATCAGGGGGCGGATTTTATAGAGCCTATCAAACTGGGAGTCCTCCTTAGGGGGGCACAGGCTGTTGTCGCTAAAATGCATGAAATGAAGAATCATTTCATACCTTCTCCTACCCATGGACTGGGTGTAAATTGGGGTACTAAAGATGGGGCTAGTGCTCCAGTAGGAGCGGATGGAGGGTTTTTTTATAATTCCCATTAGCATAGTTAATGCCCAGAATTTAAAAAATTCTGGGACGTCTATGGGAGTCCATGGCTGCTTTGAAAAATAGGAGTCAGGGCTAGCAGCACGGCACTGCTGGGCATAGATGTTGGATTGGGAGACAATGTCTCCCAAGACATCTTCTCCCAAAAAAATCTGCACAAACTGCAATGGGGTAAATCCTGTAACATCAATACTCATGCCAGGAATTGCAGTAAAAGGAGGGATAGCTGGTGTATACCTATTAGGCACTACCCACTCCTCGGGTGCAATGCCACTACTTGTGGCAGCGGACCCAGCAGCCACAGATACATCACTAGATGTATCTGTGAACTGACCAAAATCAAAATCTGACGCTGTGTCAGTGGCCTCAGAATCTGAGGCCAAAAATGCATACGCTTCCTCAGCAGTATAAACACGCTGCATTATAAAATAAATTAACCCCTAGCCAAAAAGACACAACAAAAAAAAATCAGTAAAATAAAAGGCGCTGCTGCTATGGGATCAATCCCTAAGGACTGATCTACAGCAAAGGAGGGGTTAATGGTACCTAAAAATAATATGAAATAATATAAAATATAAAGTATAAAAAAAATGTGGACAAAATAAAAGTGCACAAACAGCAAAAAAAGTGCTGATGTGCAATATCACTGCCTATGCAGTGATCAACAGTAAGGAAGGGGTTAAAAAAAAAAGAGGGGCTCTTATAAGAGCCTTTTGTGTAAATTTTTATTTTTGATAAATTTTTATCACAGTGTACCTGCTTTTTCCTCAAGATCTGTCTCTCTCCCTCACTAAAAGCAAGTGATGGAGGGAGGCAGATCTTTACCGGTCAAAGGCAAATGTTTATAAACATTGCCTTTGACCGAGCAAATCAAGATCACTCTCCTGAGTGATCTTTAGGCTTGGGGTGTCAATCACTGGATGCTGATGGCATCCAGCAACACCCCCTAGTGATGAAAGCGATTTGAAATCGCTTCTGAGGCCATTGCCAGGAGAAGGGCAGCGCCATCTTGGTAAGGTAAGTTAACCGGCGGCTCCATGCCGCTAAAAGCTTCGTTTAAGAAACGATCAGAGGTCGTTTCTTCCACTTAGTTGGTGTTCTTGAAATGCCTCGATATCGAGGCATTTCAAGAACACCAACTGAGTGGAAGAAACGACCTCTGATCGTTTCTTAAACGAAGCTTTTAGCGGCATGGCGCCGCCATATTTCAAAGACCTGCCGGCTTTTTTTTTACGAATAAAAAAGCTCCGGGGAGCGATCTAACTGCTCCCCGAGGTTTTTTTTCTGTGTTGCTGAATGCCTCTATGTCGAGGCATTACAGCAACACGGTCTGCTCGAAGAAAGCAATCTTTGATTGCTTTCTGAGCCGATTTAAACCCATGACGGTTCAGGACCGTCAAAGGTCATTCTCTGACCTTTCGACCATGACGGTCCTGAACCGGCAAAGGTCGCGAAGGGGTTAATACAAAGGTCTTAAACGACATATAGTTTGCTGAATTCTGCCATGTGGATAATTATGTTTCTTTTCAAACTCCAAAAATTAATTTTATTGCATAACCCATTACAGATTTTTAAACTGCCAAAGCTAATGCTGTGTTTTCTTTTTTTTCAGAAGAAGAAACAATTCTCATGCCCAAAGTGGAATTAAGAAATGATTTACTGATTAATTATTTTTCTTCAGCTCTATCATGTTATAAGTGTTTCTTTCTTGAGGGCAATAAATCATATTCACAGCAATATTTGGATTTTTGGATTTATTTAGGATTACAATGCATTCTTAAACTATGTGTAAACTATTCTACTGTTCTACTCCCTACCTCCTCTTTGTTTTCTGTACAAGAGATGGGAAGGGGCAGACGGATGATGGGAAGGTGGGTTGAGCACAGAAGCATGGCAAGCTTTGGGCAGGAGAAGAAAAGGTCACAAAATGGCCAAGTCAAGACTAGGAGTGAGCATGACCACCAAGTTCCCCATTCTGAAGTTAATGATCTACAAATTAAGATGCTATAATTACCTGTGGTATCCTTGGCATCTGGAGATGCTGGAGAGTCCCTGGCATGGCTAAGATACCCTTTCCCCACCACCTCAGACAAAAAAGCACAAAAAATGGCTCTTTAAACTTGTCAATGCAATGCATTAGAAGTACCCACAAAAACAGAAAAACCAGAGATTGAATCCATTATAATACTTGGACAATTTCCAGACATTAGCACTTTCCTAAGCAAGTGCTTTCTAATTTGCGCATTTAGATGTAACTACATAACCATAAACCATAAACAATATACTTAAACATATAAAAAATAAAAGAAGCCTTACAAAGATGCCACTTACTAGCAATGGCTGATTCAGTGCTAGTCTTAACACCAATGCTTGATTGAAGAGGGTGCTGGGCAGTGGCAAATTCTTAAAAGGGAGAAAAGTCTGAAGTGGCGGCAGCCCCTGGGATATTTTCAGATCTTTTTATTGGCAACTAAATCTCGGTGCCCTTCTTTCCTCCCCTGGTGGCCCTCTTGTCTCAGAGCTCAGAGTGTTTGCAGCATGAATGGATCAAAGTTTGTTACAGGCCTTAAAATCACATAAATCAGCATGGGAAATAAAAGGAAAAAGGAGACGCACAAACAGACTTCTTGCCAGGAGCGCCATTTGGGCTAGAAACAGCACATAGTCAGGCAAATCGTTTTCCATTATTGGTTATTTTTGTTAACTGCTCCAGCACCTACTCTGTGAAACGTATTACTCAGAACTAAATGTAGTATAGGAAACATTATACCTAGCACTGTGAAACGTCCAGACTCCTCTCAAACTTACTTCTTTAATCATGTAAAAAAATGTGTACGTAATTTGGACATTAATGTGTGCAATACAAAAACGGACAACGATAGCTTGTTGACATATATAGTTCACCTCTTACTATGTCCTTTTTTTTATTTATTTTTTTTTTTATTTGTGATAATACTTGATCAAAGAATGCAATGGAAGCTTAGATCTATGTCTTAAACATACACTACTTGAGAGATCACCTGAAGGGAAACAACATATTTAATACAATATTTATTTAAAAAGATGACTGCATGAGAATATAAATACGATAGAATTCATTAAAGGTCGGTCTGTCTTATAGAATTTAAAGGTTGTTTGGAGAAGCATGAGATCATTTACAGTATGTTTACTTAACAACGACTCCTTCTCTTCTCAGAGACATAGTGTACTCAATGTATTATTTAATAATATATTAGGTTTTAAATAATCCATCTTGTTTGAATTTGCTATTTTGGTGAAATGTTCACAAACTGTAATAAATAGCATGATGCAGTGACATGTTCAGAAATGTTAAAGGTGAAACTGTACATTATTATATTACATATATTACATTTTTAAAGTGGCATCTGCAACAAATACAGTATTTGCTGTAATTCTTACAGATATGATAATATGGACATAATGTTGGTATACTTTAGGTACGTGGGCTCTATGAAAGAAATATTTTTGCACAGCAGTGCTCTTGGATGCATTCAGTTTAATCACGACCTCCATCATAATGTTAGTCAGAAGCAAGTCCTAAAATATATCATTGAGAAATGTTTGAAACACAGCGGGAGGATGGCATAGTCCAAAAGGCATGGCTTGATATTGATAATGTCCATGGGTGTTATAGTCTGTCTTCCACTTGGCCTCTCTTCCAAATACAAATAAGATTGTAAGACTCCCGAGATCCAACTTGGTAAAAATATTGGATCATTGTAGGGATCATACATTTGGTGAACACAAGTTACAAAATGTTTATTGTTAATAGTGACTTTGTTGAGTTCTTTATAATCAAAATATGGTGGATAAATCTCTACTTTTTGGCTACAAAATTAAAACCAGCCACAGAGATGTGGAGGACTGATGAAGCCAGAGGACAGATGTTATTCTATCTGCTATTTAGGGGCAATGCCTCCCAATATGAGGAAGGAACTTGTTTTGTTGGGTCTTCTGCAGGGTTGTCTAACATGAGAGCAGTGGGTTGGGAGAAATTGATGTATACTGGTTTTGCTCCAGGCTAAAATTCATCCAAAGAACCATTCTATGGTAGGCTTGTGGGTCAGGAGCCTATGTAACCCTAAAATTTAGTAAAATGTAGTCTCAGGTACAGAACAGCTTCAGTCATCACACTGGAACCAGGGGTAGAAGCTTCCACAGACACAGGACTTGCAAGAGTTACAGGCATGCAGGAAAAAGTCAGACTCCACATTATCTTTGCATCCAGTTTTCATTTAATGAAGTTAACATCTGTCCTTGTGGGTCATTGTAAGCTGCTTAACGGAATACCTCTCCAGGGCCCACTGTGACCTATTCAAGTTTCATGATAACTGT
This sequence comes from Spea bombifrons, assembly GCF_027358695.1. Taxonomy (NCBI): domain Eukaryota; kingdom Metazoa; phylum Chordata; class Amphibia; order Anura; family Pelobatidae; genus Spea; species Spea bombifrons. The sequence continues at coordinate 37,665,191 of NC_071090.1, read as the reverse complement.
ACTCAAAAGTACAAGCATCATTAAATCAGGCAGGGCAGTTAATAACAAACTCAGACTCTAAAGCAGAAGATCTGGCTCAGTGAACAGGCTGTACGTTTCTGTAGAATAGACCGAAAGAGATGTGAACAATGTTTGCTCACTTGCTTCAGACATCGCTTTAGCTGGCGTCCTCTCTCTAAATCCTCCAGTCCAGGAAGTGCCGCCATTTTACCCTAATGTGAATGTCCGCTGAAATCAAAAGAAAATTCAGAGCATTTTGCTTCATATTCGTCCACTTCATGAGGGGTGGTCTTTTTTTTCATGGCTTCATACAAATCTCTGAATTTGCTAAAATTCTCTACCTTTGCAATTTCTATGAATCCGAACACACTAGCCTATTACCGTATTTGCTCGATTATAAGACGAGGTTTTTTTCAGAGCAAATGGTCTGAAAAATACCCCTCGTCTTATAATCGCGGTCGTTTTATAATCAGACCTCAAATAGGTCTGACTATGAGATGACTAAGATCCAGATCCCCCACAGCTGCAGGGGACCTGGATCTTCCTGTCTCCCCCCCCCGCCCCACTTACTTCTGAGTCTTCTGTGTGGAGCACTCTGCCTCCAGAAATGCCTTATGCCCCCCATGCTTCTGACTCCCCTGTCACGTAGCCGGGGCCGCGTGTAGAGCTCTATGCGATTCGCGTAGACAACTTACGCTGCAGCCGGAAGGAGGTATGGCTAGCAGCGGGGGTTGTCTGCATCCATCGCGCAGACCTTCCCCGACTGTCAGAGAGAATTCTGATCTCTGACAGCCGCAGAAGGTCTGCGCGATGGACGCCGACAACCCCCGCTACTAGCCACACCTCCTTCCGGCTGCAGCGTAAGTTGTCTAAGCGAATCGCATAGAGCTCTACACGCGGCCCCGGCTACGTGACAGGGGAGTCAGAAGCATCGGTATGTTTGAAGGAGGGAGGGGGAGGGAGTGTTAAATGGGGGGCATAAGGCATTTCTGGAGGCAGAGTGCTCTGTGAAATGCCTTTTAACCCCCTTAATGCCACTCTGCCTCCAGATATGCCTTTTTAACTCTCTAGACGCCACTCTGCCTCCTGAAATGCCTTAAACCTCCCTATATGTCACTCTGCCCCATAATATGCCTTTTAACCCCCTTAATGCCAGAGTGGCATATAGGGGTATAAGGTATTTCTGGAGGCAGAGTGGCACATAGGGGGTCAAAAGGCATATCATGGGGCATAGTGGCATATAGGGTTAAAAGGCATATCATGGGGCACAGTGGCATTTAGAGGGTTAAAAGGCATATCATGGGGCACAGTGGCATATAGAGGGTATAAGGCATTTCTGGGGCAGATGTGCATAACTGGGGGGGGGCAGGTTGGAAAATAGAAGGAAATAAAACCAAAATATTTTTTCTCAATCATAGCTTTTATTAAAAAAATAGTTTACATGAATTAACATTTACTGGTAAAACTTTTTTCCTATAGGGTCGTCTTATATTCAGGCTTTTTCTTTTTTTCCTAAATTAATATTCAGATTTGGGGGGTCATCTTATAATCAGGGTCGTCTTATAATCGAGCAAATACGGTATTTCTGTTATCCGGGGATGCAGATGAACAGGTTTTCGTGTACTTTTGGGCAGTTACACTTAACCTGTGCAAGAAATCTTAAGCAACACATAAGCATTTATTAAAAAAGTGTAAAAGAAATTTGTGGAAAAATAGTTGCATGGCAAGTTTCTAAATTCATTCTATTTCATAGATACTGTTCCTGCTATTGTTACAAACCCAGCATATTGAAGGTATATTTACCCCATAATTGTTAGAAGTATATGGAACATAATTTTGAAAATCAAGACACAAATAATTGCTTTAGTGGAAATTTCCATAGGTAAAACTACAATTCTTTTAACAATATATATTCTTTATAATATATGTTGCATTAAAGTTATGAAAATGGTATGACCCAATCTTTCCTGGAAAAAAATAATGTATATTTGTGTAAGGGCATTAAACATTGACAAAAAGAATCATGACTGAACAAAGATAGGGTTAGTTATGGCCTAGAATGAACATCAAAAGTAGTCTGGAGAATTGTGAGAAACCAGCAGAGGCGTATCTATTGGACAGTGCTTGCCTATGGCAAGCACTGTCCAAATATCTAAAACCCATTTACTAGCCCCTGCTGCCCATATATATATATATATAAATATTAGTTCCTGCTGCCGATAGCAGGTATAGATCAACACACAAACCCAGATCAATTGAAATTCACTTGTGATCTCAGCACTGAAGGAATATATACCCACCCCCCCTATCCACTATATAGCCTCTCCCCCTACCCACTTTATATCGCTCCCCCCTAGCCACTATATATCCTCCCCCCTAGCCTCTATATATCCCCCCCTAGCCACTATATATCCTCTCCCCCCAGCCACTATATACCCTCTCCCCCCTAGCCACTATATACCCTCTCCCCCCCTACCCACTATATACCCTCTCCCCCTAACCACTATATACCCTCTCCCCCTAGCCACTATATACCCTCTCCCCCATAGCCCCTATATACCCCCCTAGCCACTATATATCCTATCCCCCCCTACCCACTATATATCCTCTCCCCCTACCCACTATATACCCTCTCCCCCTAGCCACTATATACCCTCTCCCCCTAGCCACTATATACTCTCTCCCCCCCTAGCCACTATATACCCTCTCCCCCCTAACCACTATATACCCTCTCCCCCCCTAGCCACTTTATACCCTCTCCCCCCCCTAGCCACTATATACCCTCCCCACTATATACCCCCCCTTAGTTCTCTCACCTTGAAGTCCTTGAAGATGCTGCTGTCATCCTGCACCGCTCGCTGGTGCCCGCTGCTTCACTGCTGAGCGCCGTAATATGACGTCATATTTCGGCGCCCAGCAGTGAAGCAGCGGGCACCAGCGAGCGGCTTTTAAACGTTGTCTTCTTTGAAAGCCGCTCACTGGCGCCCCCTTCAAATGGCGCCTATGGCACGAGCCATTGGTGCCATACCCTAGATACGCCTCTGGAAACCAGGGACTATAAAGTCAGAATAAGAGTTTGTTTAGTTTACTTTTGTTTAACTAAAAAGTTGTATTGCCAGGAAATAGGGACTTTAGCTGAAAGAGAAATGTTTGCTGCCCCTTCCCTTCACATAGTCCAAGGAAGGCAAACGAAGGTGACCTGTATTCTATGTCTTGTTGTTCACTTATCGAGCTGCAAAAAGTACATTTTTTTGTTGTGTGCCCAAGACAAACACGGATTGCAATTATAGTAGCCAACTATTATAGCCTATAGAAGAAGTCCTGGAACACTTAAATGTCTGCGGCTTGGACAAACTTCAATGAATTAAGCATTTATTAACAACCCAAATTGCATCATGTGATGGAGTGTTCTTATTATATAAAAGAAGCACTTGATCACTGTATTAAGTGTTACATCTTGGTGTTGGTACCTTTCTAGAACTGAGATTCCTCTATACACACAATGAGCAACATAGCTTGTTTGGTGCTCGCCCTCCTGGCAATTTCTTATGGTAAGTAATATGGTAAGTAATATTCAAATATATATACGATGTTTGATAGCATATATCAAAGAAAACAGGTTTTGATGTAGTTCCCTTTAAGGTGGATCCGTCACTGTTCCTAAATATTGCATTCTTCTTCAGCACCCCAAATAGACCTTTGTAAAATTTAAAAGAGATAAGTATTTTGAACACACCTTGCATGTATGCCTTTGGGGACAGCGGCCTGAACTGAGGACACAAACAGTCATTTCTCCCCTTGTGTGAAGTTACTATGCCTGGTTTTGCCAGTCCTTGTCACATTTTGCATCAAATCACATCATCTGTAAAGTAAATAGTCCAAAACATGATTTAACAAAAATTTAGTTATGGGAGAATGTGTGATGCGGACATTTCCCCTGTAAGCAGACTGTAGGGATGGAGGAATTTAGTCACCAAACTCTCAACTTGATGCTTTATTTGTCATGAAGTTTTTCCTTTTAGAGAATGGAAGCTAAGAAGTGGTATTCTTTGTTACAAGTCAATAAACAAAACCTCATGAAATCTATTCAATACATGATCTGCCGAACACCCCATATTACTTTAAACACGATGAGTGTCAAATAAGCTTAAATGAATATTTATTGTTAGCAAGAAAATTGTATTAGAAGACTATTCATCTGAAAATGTCATTAGCTTGTATTGCTATAAAAATGTTAACTTACTATACATAGGTAATATTTTAATTACTACGTTTTTTTTTTGTTTTTTTTAAATATTATTTTAGGCACAACGGTCAATGGAGACACATGCGTTTTTAAAGTATGTATACCTTTACTGGATAATCTTTTATTGAACAAACAATGACATAGGTAGATTCACATGAGAAATAAGAATAAAAGTACAAGACTAAATATACTAAGATAAAAAACCATCTCTCTTATATTTACATGTCTGAGTGTGGCGAGAAAAGTCCATCTAAATAAAATATGTTTTATTTTTTACAATGCATGACTATTTGCTACTTCATCATGTCAAAGATTTATGTGTGTCTGAACCTATTTTGAACTCCAATCTAACTAAAATCTAACTAAAATCTAATTAAAATCGCTGTATTGAGTACATGTTCATCATGAGAAAAAGAGACATAAATTGTAACTTAGGGCACTGCAGATGTAATATCATTTACTTATTTACAAAGATATCTAGAGCTTTATCATCGTATTGATCACTATAAGAAAAGGTAGAATCATACAACTAGTAGAATTCATTTGAAGCCCCCAGGTGCTTTTTTAAGAGGTAACTTATGTTTTTTATTATTATTATTATCTAAAACTCACTTAGAAAATGTAGGTTTGTGAAAAATAATATCACATTTAACTAATACACCAAATGGTTAAAATGGGTTATGCCTAAATGTGAAAACATATAACTATTATACGGTATTTAGTTAATGAGTGATCTATAATTGTTATTTTTGTTTTTTTGTATTTCAGGAAAACATTGACCTGGTGAAGCTGAATGCTTGTCTGTCACAAATAAAAGATGTAGGTTTGGTCTCAAAAAAACATTTCTATTCTTGTACCTAATTGCACTAAGAGGAAGTCTCAGGTGAAGCTTGGGAGTTGTGCCTAAGTTTGAGAGGACAGGGAATTAAGGTAGGGGTCATCATTGGAGGTGGGGGGTAGTAACAAAGTGAGCAGCAACAGAAAATGGGACGAAGGAGAGGGAGTGAAACATTAAATGGAAGGGTATGAGGAAAACTGGTTGGTGAAGGGGGGAATGTGATTATCAATAATAAAATGGAAGGGGATGGTGAATAGGGGAGAGGAAGGCAGGAAAGCAAAGAGAACAGAAAAAAGAGATAAGGATAGTGATGAAGTGTGAGCATCAACTGGACACAGAGGGCATGAAAGGAAGGAGTGAAGACAAAGGAAAAGGGAGAATGTGAGAGTGAGCATCATGGGGATAGGGAGGAAGGTGGTCTTTAAATGAGAATAACATAGAGAAAGAGTTGAGATACTAGTGAGATGAAGGAGAAGTAAGAAGGGAAGAAAAGAGAGACAAAATGAGGGGGCAACAAACATGAAAGGGGGTAATGTGGGAACATTGAGCACCATGAAACCGTAGCAGAAGAGAGACAAAAGACACAAGTGGAAACTGGGATGTAGGAATCTTTACATGAAATTTTATTAGCGATCCGCAGGGGGTAATTGTGACTGTGATTGTAAATTAGTGCTTGAGGAAGGGCAATTGTGCTTGTAAGATCCTCACAATCATTGGTTTTGCTATAATGAGGAGGTTAACCAGAACTTTTGCAACTGAGGCAGCTTTGAAACAAATGTCACTGGCAGGAACACATCATGTTAGAGAGTGAGGGATGATCACAGAGAACCTCAATTTGTATGGACTGCAGAAGGAAGATATTTGATAATCTGGTATGGGATCCTGAGAGCTCAAGGCGCTAGTAGTTTCTCAGTAGTTTTTCTCATCTGGTTCCGGTTTTCCATGAAGATTGCATTCAAATAAGAGATCTCCAAAGGGCTCACAAATTTTCTAAGACTATTTCCTGAATACTTATGGCCATTCATTGAGCCTGCCATAGTTACTGAATTACTATATTTTCTATCTAGGGAACATCGGATTCTGTTAAGAATTTGGTAACTGTTATTTGCGGGTATGAAAAAGTCAAGGTAAATATATGTATTTATTAACATTTTTTTGCTTTTTATTTTTTTACATTTTAATCTGGTGAAAACTGACATATAATGGATTGCAAGATTTCGAGAATATCTAGGCCTGAAGAAGTGAGCTAGATAGTCTTGAAAGCTTGCAATCCATTATGCGTCAGTTAGCCAGGTATTATCTTTACCAAATTTGCTTTCTCTCTTTCTATGACTATAGATTTTTTTAGATAAATTATAAACCTTGTTGATTAAATTAGTTGTGTAAATTTAAATTTAATCTCCACATCTGAACTATTTTCAACTAAAGATCTGAAGCACTGATCTAACAGACTCAGACTTTTTTAAACTAAACTTTCTACCCAGCCTTTAAACCAGACATCATGGGTTATGAAAACCCTTACATCTACTGCAGCAGAATGTCTGATATAAAAATATGTGTATCTCTGTTAAAGGGAATATAATAGTTTGTTAGTTTCATTAAAACGTATTATATACAGACAGTTTTTTTTGCCTTCTGTATCGGTTTGTTTAATCTGTAAGTTTTAGTTTTGTCATACCTTTTGAAAGTGTCTATTGCAAGAAGCACTGTGTAATTTGTTGGTGATATATAAAAAAATGTAATAATAATCTGGACCTGGGTCTGAAGACCAACATTCAAAACATATGTCCTATACATTAAATAAAAGGTGCTATACATATTAGTAAGAAAGGTGAGTATATCTTACAGGTTATTAGAAATAAAATATTGGTATTGGTAAAGGTATCAGCATTTACTGTATTCAATACATGACGTATGTGTGTTATTATGTAGGTGTCTAATGATCCAGAATTGATGAAGACCTTTCTGGTGGACCTGGATAAGGCCTTGGTAAGATGCATTTCCTCTTTGTCTGTCACTCTAATCAATTATAATGATCAATTGTGAATTACATTTACTGTATGCATTTACCCGGTTTTACATGTTATGGGCATGAAGATACATAAATTACTGTCCAAGGTGCTCATGTAAAATATGAGTTGGATTCCTTCCTGTTTTATCAACTGAATGTATTAAGGTTTTGCATATCTATGCACTATTGTGCCTGTGGAAATTTGGTGAATTAATTTTGGGGTGTTGGGTTAATAATCCTACTATACACCGACATCGCAGCTCATCATTCAGTTCTCTTGCACTCAGCACTCTGTCTTGTTTTTATAGCTGGGGGTTGAATGCCCAGTAAATTTGAAAACAGAAGGCTGCACTCTGGTAAGTAATTCCTTAATTCAAAATTGCATTGACTTTCTATAGAGTCCATCACACAAAATGACATTCATTTAAAGGGACAGTTTACTGTAGCTGACAGCCCCACTATAGAAGAATGCATATTAAAATACCCTGTGAAGCAGCCAATCAGTGGCAGGGAAGCTCTTTCCAGATGGGGATCTAAAGAGACCCCCAGCCCACAGAGTCCACCAAGCCAGCAGTGTAGCTGACTGCAGATATGTATATCATTTGTAAGGGGGTCCCCCTGAAAAAGGGGACCACATAGCTATCATATGCATTACAGTGCATATGGTGGATGGCTTGACCCTGTAAAGGACTAAAAGTTATAACTTAATATTTGTTAGCACTATCGATAAACACATAAAATTACTAGTACTAAATCTCAGACTTTAAATAGCCCATGATTCTTCCGGTAAGGGCTCCACTCAAATACATAAATGGAAATAATGAGATTTCAGTAACATGGGATGGCATTTATATAAATTAAGTGATCAGCTGATTTAATTACTTTATAGACTTAATCGATATAACAGCCCTGACTACAATTATTATTTTTTTAATTTCAATTTCTTGATTTGAATCTTATTAATTTTCTCTTCCAATTAGAATCTATAGTTGCATATTTCCATTCAAATGGTGCTAGTGGAAACTATAAATTTCATAGGCGGTTTGATTTATAAACTGAATTATTATCTATTTAATATTGATATTTTTGGAAATTTCCCTCCCTTTGAGTAGCTGACTATATGGATCTATAGTCAGATATATAGATAGATTTATAGATAGACAGATACATAGATGGACCAAGATAAATAGATTTCATATTCAGATATAAATATCCCGTTTCAGTCTTCCACGTGAGTGATAAATAGCGTGTTTTACATGAAAATCTGATCAGGAATGGCCATTTGTTTAAAATAAAATATAATCCTTTCTCTTCCAGGAGCAACTCCTTGCGGCAACAAATGAATTAGTCCTTTCCATTTACGGAATTCTGGTAACATTTTTCATTTTATCTCTTTAAAATCAAAATAAAATACTATGTGATTAAATCATTGTTTTTTAATACTGTGACAAAAGGTGTGGTAAAGTGGTAGATGGCAGGTATATTAGACCAGCCTTGGTCAATAGTAGTCTCCTTTAACCCCTTCCGGACCGGAGTTGGCAAACTGCGTCTTCCCTTGAAGACCGCAGTTTTTTTAAAAAATATTTAAATTCCGTGCTCGTGATTCGCTGCAAAGCGATCACGTGCATGGAATTGAGGGGGAGAGGCTGCCCCTCTCGATCCCAGCGTTCAAAGCGACACTGGATCGCGTATCATCGATGACGTACATCGGTCTGCCAGTGATCTTTGACCCGGAAGTACCAGGTACGTCCCGGTCTTGAAGGGGTTAAAATGGCCCAGGGAAAGATGTTGTTTGTTTACAAACTGCACTACTGGCAGTTTGCAAAACATGATAAGGGTCCCTGGGGTGGAGCATCTGGAAGATCAGGGTGAGCCAGTGCTCCAACAGCACTAATTGCTGTTTTGATCCAGTCCAGAGCCTGCATTCTGGACAGGAGCTCCACAGGTGTGGACTAAGTAGCAGCTCACCTGTAGTTGATTAATTAGCAGGCAGATGGTAAAAGGGATTGAGCCTGATTCAGAGAAAGGGAGCCATTGTTATGCCAGCTAGGAGAGCTGATGAACTGAGGAGTGGTTTCTCTCTGCAAAGCTGTTTTGTCCTAAGCAAGTGCTCAAGCAAGCAAAGACTGTTATCCTGTGCTGCTTATAACTGCTGCTGTTATTCCTGAAAAATAAACATTGATACTGAGCTGGATGTGTCCTGGGCTTCATTTACCCTGGAAGACTGTGGTTACAACCAAGATCCTTGACAAAAATCCCAAGAAAAGGGGAGGCCTGTCACAATATATACAAATAACTTTTCAATAGATAAAAAAAACTCATATTGCAGATCAGCAAAATGCATCAAGTATCTCCTAACATCACTGTAGGTTAAATGTTATTTATTGGCTAATTCTTAGCCAATGCCAGAATTCACTGTAATGTCACTGGAATACTTCATCAACGTTTTATGCAGCTATATTTCTACTATATAATGATTTTACTATATGTTGTTTTCTACAGTTACCTGGGTGCCCTTTGGTGGTAAGTTTATAGTAAACATTTAAACCAATTATATATATATATATATATATATATATACATACACATCTTGACAAAGGTCACGCTGTGATTTGAAACGTCAATGTAATTGTTGATAGGTAAATAAAATTTGTGATTGTTAAGCAATACAAGACCTGTGAGTGCACTTGTTTTCTGGATTGTTACAAGGTTGGTTGAGGAATCACCAGGGCAAGTCGATGTTGCTTGTGGACTGAGTGCAGGGTAAGTGTTTTTTTATATATATATCTATAGACTACTGTTCAGAAGTTTGGGGTCACTTAGCTGTTTTCATGGGCCAAAAGGAAATTTCTAGCTGATGCAAAAGGAGTTTGTAATGATTCATACTTAATAACTTAAATCTCTGTATGCCTATGAAGATATTCCATACAAAATCAGCTGTTTCCAGCTACAATAGTAATTTACAACATTAACAACCTCTGTGCTGTGTTTCTGATCCATTTAATGTTACTTTAAAGAACATTTCTAAGTGACCCCAAACTTTTGAATCACATTGCATTTCTATAAAAAAATAATCATTTCAGGGATACAAAGTGTCTGTACTAATCCCCAAGTTAAGCATAGCTTTGAACATTTTCCAGGGTAGGCATCCTGTATCAACAAGTTTTTAATAAGGTACTGAACACACAACTGAGATGGAACTTAGCTCATGTTGCCAGACTCAAATCTGGCGTTGCACATCTTGCTTTTGCCAGGTTACCCAGCTATGCTATTTCCTAACGCAAGACTTCATTTTAAGATAAGAAAAAACAAATATTTAGTAGTGTAGTTGCTGTTCATACATGGTATGTTCAGACATGCCTTCTTCTTTCTTATTTTTCTCTGTGATCCTCTGTTCTCCCTCTCATATTTGTATAATATGCTTTGACAATACTTGTCCATTCAATTGCTTTCCATACATCATTGTACTTCAGTAACTTATGGCTCTATGGGTAGTCTCGCTGCATAATCTTCTCATTACTGTATGCTCTCATACTTATTTGCAATAAAATTATTATTTTAATAATAAAAAAGATGCATAATGCCCTAAAGATTTAGATCTTTGATGTGTATTATTTAATGTGAGACATTAATTCATTTTTTTCTGCTTTCACAATTCAGAACCTTTTGAACTAACGCACGAGGAAGGAACAACAAAGGCTGTGGTGTCAACATGATCTTTTAATTTTTTTCTGCAGCAAATCAGTAAATGCTTATTCTTTTTGCCTATGGCTGTCTTACAAATCAACTAATAAAAAATAATGCTAAGCAAAATAAGCTTACATTTTGGTGTTTTTTTTTTACACGGATAAACAAAGGATTTTAGATATATGTGCATTTTTATTGAAAACCTCTCCATACAAAATTGACAAATTCATCTTGTACCCTTTTTAGTAGAAACATAGCACTCTTGCCTGGACCCCCACTATATTAGAAGATGGAAGGATCATGACATTCCTGGGTTTGAAAAGGGACTGGAAAATGGCTGGAAGCAGCCAGGTAGTTAGTGATTTTTAACATTACTGTTCCTAAGGATTGATCAGAATGATTGCAGTACTTGGAGCCTTCCAGCAAATCTGCCACTTTTCCAGGTTATCTTCTATTTAGTCATACATTAACATTGTTCATATCTAGAAAAGGCTGAGAGGGGGGGGCTTTCATTCAAGGGTATGGCTAGCACTAGTTGGACTTGAGTGGGCAGGAAGTTGGCAGAACCTGGGCAGGGAGTGGACACACTCAAGTGCACCCACAACTCATAAGTGAATAAAAGACAAATAGATAACACTGTTAAATACTGAAACTCCAAGTGCCCCCAAACCAATGAGATTTTTGAAACCTACAAGCTGAGCATAGAAAAAAAATAAAAAAAATGCCTCTGTTAAATGGACAAATGCTAGTGCGGTCAATAAAACCTTCAATATATTTAAAAAACTGCTTGTCTGCATGAAGTCACAGTACCATATACCCCAGGGTAAGGGCTGGCACCTTGTGGTCCAGGGGCAAGTAAAGCCAAGTGCCCCAAATGGGCTCATTGTGCATGTCCCCCTCCCACAACCCCAGTAACTCACATATGCACTGGCAAACATATTTACACACACACTTACACACTGCGTTAATAAACACACACTTACAAATACACATCCATACACATTGAGGCTTACACGCACACATAAACATTTATGCTAATACACACACACACATAGACATTCATGCTCACATACAATTATACATATACATGCTAACACACATAATCATGCTCACATACAAACACGTATAAATTCTTGCTCACACACAGACCCACATTCATGCTAACACACACTTACACACACACATTCATGCGCACACGTATGTATAAACATTCATGCTAACACACAAACTCACTCTCATGCTAACGCACTTATATGTACACACGCAATCTAACATGCATTCTCACTTCCTCCCTTACCGATTATAAGAAGACCCTGATTATAAGACGACCCCCCAAAATCTGAATATTAATTTCTGAAAAAAAGAAAAAGCCTCAATGTAAGACAACCCTATAGGAAAAAAGTTTTACCAGTAAATGTTAATTCATGTAAACTATGTGAACTATTTTTTTTTAATAAAAGCTATGATTGAGAAAAATATTTTGTTTTTATTTCCTTTTTTTCCAACCTGCCTCAGAAATGCCTTATACCCCCTATATGCCACTGTGCGTGAATCATCAAGTTCAAAGAAAATATGTCAATAAATGGGTAAAAAAATTTATTTAAGTCCCCAAATGCCCTCCCAAAAATCCTGGCATGAAAAGAATAAAAATACCAGCATCTGATATACCCTGTGGCGTCTAGTTTTCAATAATATATGGTTTAATGGAGTAAATTGAATTGTCTGGTTTAAAAAATGACAAGAATAGGGAATAGGCGCAAACTGACCAGATGTAAATAATTTTTTTTTAAATTGTGCACCTCCCAAATGTGACATTTTAGCCCCTAAACAAAGCTGGTTCAGGTCATAAGGGCACTTTAGGATTCTATGCCTCCAGTGCTGAGTTAACATGTGAACAATAATAATAACAAAATTAATATATATATATATATATATATATATATATATATATATATATATATATATGATTGCTAACAGCAATCACACTCCTATCATGCCCAGGCAACCAGTACATGCTAGAACCTGGACATGATAGGAGTGTGATTGCTGTTAGCAATCACACTCCTATCATGCCAAGTCAGCTAGTACATGCTGGAATCTGGGTCTGCCTGGGCCTTCTAAAGGAATCATCTGCTGTCTTTGGGCATGTGACTATATGTCAGGGAAATGTAGCAGGTTTATTACAAAATTATTTGGAGCATCTTTGATGGTGACTTTATCTAAGGAATCTAGTAAAAGCAATCTCATCGTTTCTCCTTTTTTCACACATCCGGAAGGATACTGGTGAAATCTCTTTGTATGTCCTATATCCCCCTGCTACTAATGAGGTCTTATTGTGTTAAATAGGACCTATATCTACTTACAAGGTTTGCTGTTTTTGTTCCAATATTGGTAACATTTGAGGACGGCATTGTCTTCTGACTAAGTAGATCACAATGCCCTTGTTTCCTGGCATCCACATGCTTTACTAGATATAGATAACAATTTAGGGCGTGCATTAGGTACGTCGGATATGGTATAAACAACAAAGCAGTCAATCATTTTCATTCTTAATAAAGAGCTTGGTACAATTTTGCTCCCCACAGGACTTACTGCAAATATAGTGCAACTTTTCTACCATTGCAACTATACATCTTATGAAGAGGGCGCAGGAACATGTTTGCTGAAACCTACAAATGTATTAAACAAAGGCACGGTGTTTTATAAGACAGTTTGTAGAAATACAATGTAGAGACCACACAACACAAGTATCATCTGTGTGCCAAAGCAGGAATGATAGCATTGTAGCCAAACGAGCAGGAAAACCCCAATTCCTAAAGTCCAATTAAGACCAAACGGGAACCGCAAATACAGGAGCTTCCAACGAGAAAGCAGTGAAACCTTAACCAAGGTAAAAGTGCAAAGAAACAGAGGCAGAATCATAGATAGACTGGGTCTTTAATTGGGTCCTATCGAAACCCAAAAGAGTTGCCATTTTATGAGCTGTTGGTGACCCAATAAGAAGGATACTGAGAAGACCAATCATGAAAAGCTAGAGCTGTGCTAATTGGCTACACCAGCAGAAAAGAACAATTCAACGGGACCTCTGTCATTCTGAGCGGTCCTAATGGTCATTTCTGACAACAAGTATTATCAACCACTTCCATGTACACACACTTCAGTGACCCAGAGAAGTGTTTAAAAGGGCAGGACCAAAGGGGACTTTGAATTAATGTATACCTAGAGGGCAAGGTTCTAACCTTTTGATTCCGATGAAATATTGGCTCCTCTCAGGGGCGCCCAGGCCGCCCTGAATCTACATTAAATGGCCGCGCGGCCGCCCATTTAAATGGACGATTCGGCCACGACAGGGCCGTCTTTAATGCCCGCAGCATCCGTGGTGGGCCGGCCGGCACACCGAGATGCCATTGTGAGTCTTAAAGCGGCGGTTAGGCCAACGTGCCTGCACAGTGCCGCTCAAGGGGGCAGAGTAACACGGAACAGCTCCTCGTGACAGCTAGAAGAGCACGTTGGAGGACAGCAGCAGTGAAGGATGGCAGCAAAAACATAAGTATTAAAAAAATAAAAAAAATTGTTGGGGTAATGGGCGGAAGGGGAGCCATATTCAAAGAGGGGGCTGCATTGGGACAACAATTAACTGCAAAATGGGGGTGGCTAGAGGGTATAAGTACATAACAGGGTGGTTGGGGCACCACATAAATCAATACACAAAGGTGGGGGGTGGGTGGCTGGGTTCAATATACATTATTGACATTAACAGTGCAAAGGGGGGCATCAATACACAAGGGAGGGGAGCTGGCTGGGGACTTCACATAAATCAATACACAGGGGTGTTGGGGCATAATGTACAAAGGGGGCTGGCTGGGGGCACAAATCCACATGGGGCAATACACAAGGGGCATAATGTACAAAAGGGGCTGGCTGGGGGCACAAATCCACATGGGGCAATACACAAGTGTGTTGGGGGAAATACATTAAAACCAAAGGGGGGGGGGTGGCTGGGGCATCAATACACAAGGGGTGAAAACAAACAGAAAACCAGTGTGGAAAGCATTTTGGATGTGGGTGTCAGTGTCGCAGAGCCTGTCCTTGTGTGTGTGTGTGTTTGGCTGTCGGTGTGGCAGAGCCTGTCCTGGTGTGTGTGTTTGGGTGTCGGTGTTGAAGAGCTTGTATAGGTGTCAGGGCGGGCTGTTTGGGGACAAAGTTGGCTCACTTTGGACTGTAATTTGTTAATGTTATCTTGGTGCTGGTCGGGTTCTATGTGTGCAGTGTGGACACCAGGGCTGGCTTTGGGGGGTGTGCATCCTGTGATCTATGCCTGTAATTTAGGGGGTTTTATCTATACCTTTAATGCTTAGTTGTTATGTGATTTCCAGTTGATCTGAACCTGCAAAACTGGGTTTGTGTGTTATTCTGTTGATCTGTATCTGCTATGCTATGTTTCCATACATTATTTATGTATACCTGCAGATACAGGGTTTGTATTTCTTATTCAGATGATCTATACATGCACGTGGTATTTAAACGTGTTAATTATTTGATCTATACCTGAATTACAGGGAGTAAGTAAAACAGAGGTGTGGCTTAGTGAATGAGGGACAAAGAGACTCTGGGGATGATTACAGGCAGGGGCGCAAGGAAATGCCTAGGGTTCAATTTTTCCATATTTAAATTTTATTTTTTTACAAAGATTAGCTGTTTTTTAATGTATTAAACATATTTTTTTTTACTCCCAGTCCCATCACATTACATCAATATGTGTTAGAAAATCAGGAAAAGATGGGCATGGATGGTGTGCTGATTCGGTGGCGCAACGGGCACTTGACTATACTTGCCCCCCAGGCCTTAGGCTGCCAGCCCTCCCCTGGCTCCTCTACTATTAATATGTGGCCTTTGTTACCCAATAACTACCCTTTTGTGAGTTGAAGATTTCCTCTCCAAGTCCTTCTTATGAACATCAAATTTATTTTTGCATTGTTATGAAGTGACCCTTTAAATAAATCCAGTTTCGCTAAACTTTCTTTGTCCATGCCTACAATCAAGTGCCTTGAAACAAAGGGGAGATGGAGGGGGAACAGCAGCAGTAGCAATTTCAGATGTTAATCCACCAGAATCTTTTCCACTGATGCCCAACCAGAGACCCATCAGCAACAGCTGCTTTTATTCTTTGGCAACAGCTATATGAATTAACCTATGTAACGGTGTCTGACCCACAATTTTACATATTTTTTTTAATTGCCTGTGTATGGTGCTTGTAGTAGTAGTGGGCTAGCACTAACAGAGATATAACATTACATTTGTACCTAGTGGTTACCATGGTTTTCTCGCTAATGGTCTGGTACACTGCTTAGGATCTTACTTAGTTTTTTAGGCAGGGACACAAGTGACGTGCTCTTGTGGGGAAGGAGGTAAGTATTGGCTCTAGTAACGCTACTGGGTACATACTCTCAATTGATCTCAATTTCTCAGAATTGTTTGTCAAAATTATTATCTCAAATGAAACAGTCATCCAATATTTGGCCATTCTTTTTTTGTTTTGCCTGCTAAATTATAAATAACAGCGATTATATGTTTATTTTTTATGGTAATGTGAAATAAAGATGACGGAGATTTAAATTAAATATTGCATACCCCAGATTACCAAATGTCAAAATTACAGTGGCACGCACAGAAAAAGATAAATAAAGAAGTCTCATACTATACACATGTATGTATGAGAAATGTTGCATTTACTTCTGTTATCCGATCTCTTTATGGAGCTTGAACTTCTAATTTATTACTCACAACTTCTTTTTTTAATGTCTCCTTAGTTAAGATCCATATAAAGCATTTAATAATATGAATAAACATAGAAGGACAGTTTCAAGTATTATTTGCCCACAAAAAATGTGTCCTCAAAACGTCTTAAGCCAAAACCTAACTTTAAAGGTAACTGGGCCTTCTGTTTTAAATGCCATTGAAGGTGTTATATAAAAATATGGGTGTCAATATAAAATCGCCACCCATTGTTTTATTTTATGTACTACCACCCTTACATACCTATAATATATCAAGAAGATAAAATACGAGAGCAATGATGTATTCAAGTAACTGTTCACTGACAATTATTCATACATTTGTTTTCATTACACTAAATACAGAGTACAAGATGTTCTTGCGTTTTAAAATTGTTTTCTAGGACTATATAAATAAAACTTTTTTAATGGGCCACAGGGTCAGAATTTCTTTATAAAAAACTTAGCCTAAAGTGAATAATTAATATATGCAGTAAAACAAATTGTCACCAATTTCGTGAACCAAGTGAAAAGAAAGTGTAAAAAGGAAATAATAAATACCGTATTTGCTCGATTATAAGACGACCCTGATTATAAGACGACCCCCCAAAATCTGAATATTAACTTAGGAAAAAAAGAAAAAGCCTGAATATAAGACGACCCTAAAGGAAAAAAGTTTTACCAGTAAATGTTAATTCATGTAAACTATTTTTTTTAATAAAAGCTATGATTGAGAAAAATATTTTTTTTTTGTTTTTATTTCTTGTATTTTCCAACCTGTCCCCCAGTTACGCACATCTGCCCCCAGGCTTGCCACACCAATATGGCACTGTGGCCCATGATATGCCTTTTAACCCTCTATATGCCACTGTGCCCCATGGTATGCCTTTTGACCCCCTATGTGCCACTCTGCCTCCAGAAATGCCTTATACCCCTATATCCCATTCTGGCATTTAGGGGGTTAAAATGCATATTATGGGGCAGAGTGGCATATAGGGAGGTATAAGGCATTCCAGGAGGCAGAGTGGCATTAAGGGAGTTAAAAGGCATTATATAGAGCACTCTGCCTCCAGAAATGCCTTATACCCCTATATGCCACTCTGGCATTTAGGGGGTTAAAAGGCATATTATGGGGCAGAGTGGCATATAGGGAGGTATAAGGCATTTCAGGAGGCAGAGTGCACTATTAAATGCCCCCTTAACGCCACTCTGCCTCCTGAAATGCCTTATACCTCCCTATATGCCACTCTGTCCCATAATATGCCTTTTAACCCCCTAAGTGCCAGAGTGGCATATAGGGGTGTAAGGCATTCCAGAAATGCCCTACACACACACACACACACACACACACATACATACACACACACACACACACACACACACACACACACATACATACACACACACACACACTTACTTGGAACCGGTGCTTCCAATTTCCTGCTGTATTGCCGGGGCAGCGGGTTGACGTCTCATTCCGCGGCAGCCGGATGGAGGTGGAGTTGGCAGCGGGGGTTTGTATGCGTCCGTCGCAAATACCTTCCCCGGCTGTCAGGGATCAGGAACTCTGGAACTCTGATCTCTGACAGTCGGGGAAGGTATTTGCGACGGACGCATACAAACCCCCGCTGCCAACTTCACCTCCGGAAGCACCAGTAAGTGTGTGTGTGGGGGGGGGGCGACGATAGGAGGATCCAGGTCCCCTGCAGCGGTGCGGGGGATCTGGATCTTAGTCTCCTAATCAGACCTCTATTTGAGGTCTGATTAGAAGACGACCCCGATTATAAGACGAGGGGTATTTTTCAGAGCATTTGCTCTGAAAAAAACCTCGTCTTATAATCGAGCAAATACGGTAAGTGATAATTAGAAATTTCTCCTACACGTTCTGCAGCTCCCAAATGATAAACACTCCTCACAAATGTTCAAAGCAAGAAAGACTTCACAAAATTGGGGCGCAAGTACATGTGGAAAAAAACAAAAACAACAATAATAGTGCAGTAAAAAATATATACACTTAATAGTGTAGGTGTGCAGTGCACTCACAAGTGTAGCAGTATGGGGAGCTCATCAAGAAAGACCAAAAGGCTTGAGTTCTTCTTATAATCTGGAAATGTACAGAGACCCAAATGGTGCAATATCTTTTATCCAAAATTTTAATAATGAAGAGTAAAAGCACTTACAAAACTGGTGGCATAACTCAAATGACGTTATGCAAAATCAGCCATTCAGTGTAAAAATCCCGAGATTGGAACGGAAAATCAAACGTTCACAGGTAAGTCAGGATCCGGAAATATCATAAAGAGCAATGACATAAAATAAAATAAATTCTCAACGCGTTTCGCCTTATTAATCAACGGCTTCCTCAGGAGAAAAATAAAGTAAAAGAGTCCGGGGAGAAAGTCTGTTTTAAAGGCACTTCCTAGTTGCGTGGTGACGTTACGTCGTTGTGTCATCCCGTTGTTGCAGCCGCGTCAGTGCCTCCTATCCTTCCTCTGGTCCGGCTAGTGTTGCAACAGTTAGAGTTGTAAATAAAGTTTTCCCGTTGTTCACATGGCGTATGCTGGGGGAGGTACTTCTCCTCACACAGACGTTGTTACGATCAAGTGGAGAATGACAAGCCGCTCACAGAGGAACAAAGTGCCGGACGGAAAGAAAAGGGGGGTTTTTAATAAAACATTTAAAACGTATGAAAGTGTTGGTGCATTATTGATGTTTTAAACAATAAGATAAGCAGCCATATGCTGTTAGCTACATGCTGGTACAAGATGGCTGTAAGTGATGTGCAGGCCCCATACTGCTGGCAGCATCAATACACAAGGAGGGCAACTTGGCATGATAGGAGTGTGATTGCTAACAGCAACAGCTAACAGCAATCACAGTCCCATCATGCCTAGGTTCCAGCACTTACACATCCATTCTATCACACACACACTCATTCATTCATATACTCATTCATTGACAGATTCATTCCCTCAATCACGCATACTCATTCAACCACCCTCCCCACCCCCTTACCTGCACTGCAGCTCTCTCAATGCCGTTCACAGGGGCCTCCCTCTGCGTTCTCTTGTACTGCACAGAGGAAGCAGGACTTGAGCAGTCATGTGATGTCACGTGAACTCTGCTGAGTTCCGCTTCCTATGTGCAGTACAAAAGACCCTCCCACAGGTAAGTAGCAGGGCCGCAGGATGATCCCGGTTGCCCTGGCTGCCGATCTCACGCAGGCCGCACCTCGAGGTGCCGCAGGGCCCCATTTGGCCTGCGGGCCGCATGTTTGACTCCCCTGCCCTAAACCAAGGGCTGAGCTACCATGTTGTAATGCATAATGTGACAGCTTTCAAGAAACTTACTGATGTTCCACATTATAAAGCAAAGTCAATAGTGATGGGAAGTTCGGATCATTAAAGTGAATCAGATCATTTCGACTTGTTCATTGAAATGATCCGATTCATGTTTCCCAGTCCCTCCCTGCAGACACACTAAAGATTGGCCCCGCCCCTTTCATTATAGTCCAATGAAAACTTCTGCCTGCCTACTCTAGTGATGTCACTGAAGGCAGACAATCGTTCAAAGATTCAAATTTTACAGAGATCCGGATTTTACAGGGATTCGAATCATTCAGAGAATATCACCATACTGTTATAAATAAATAGATTAATAATCTTCACTGCCCCCAGGATTTAGATTCCCTTTAATTTGCCTCCTTTACCTCTAACTGCACTTTAAGTTAATTTTATGAAATTAATTAAATTAACTCTCAATCCTCAGCATTAAATCAACCCTTAACACCCCATTAACCATAACTGTCCCCAAATTAACACTAAAGACCTCATCAACCATACCAATTTATTAGGTCATTTATCTGGAGTACATGCAATTAATTTAGGGGCAGTTATGGTTAATGGGATATTTAGGGTTAATTTAGGGATAGTTATGGTTGATGGGGTGTTAAGGGTTAATTTAGGGGCAGTTATGATTGATGGGGTCTTTAGGGTTAATTTTAGGGGCAGTTATGGTTGATGGGGTGTTTAGGGTTTAATTTAGCAGCAGTTATGGTTAATGGGGTCTTTAGGGTTAATTTTAGGGGCCGTTATGGTTAATGGGGTGTTTAGGGTTAATTTAGCGGCAGTCATGGTTGATGGGGTGTTAAGGATTAATTTAGGGGCAGTTATGGTTAATGGGGTTATTATGGTTAATTTAGGGGCAGTCATGGTTAATGGAGTCTTTAGGGTTAATTTTAGGGTCAGTTATGGTTGATGGGGTGTTAAGGGTGAAATTAATGCTGAGGACTGAGGGTTTATTTAATTAATTTAATAAAGTTAACTTAAGGTACAGTTAGAGGTAAAGGGGGGGGAAACTAAGGGGAATGTAAATCCTGGGGGCAGTGAAGATTATGGTGTCAGTGATATTCAGTGGCGTCGGCAGGGGGGGCCAGAGGGGGCCATGGCCCCCCCTACAGCATGCTGTGCCCCCCCGTGTGCCCCCCCAATTGAAACGCCGTCTTTTTTTTTTTTTAAGACGCGTAAGCAGTACATTAAACGGCCGCGCAGCCGCCCATTTAATGCCGGCACACCATTGCAGCCGATGTGGCTGCGAGTCTTAAAGCGGCGGTTAGACACGCTGGCCGCTTTAAAATCATTAAGCGGCCAGCGTGCCTGCACAGTGCCGCTTGGTGTCCTGTTCTGTGTGACTCCGCCCCCTTGAGCGGCACGTCACATCGTCAATGTGATGGGCCGCTCAAGGGTGCGGAGTCACAAGGAACAGTTCCTCGTGACAGGTAGAAGAGCACGTTGGAGGACAGCAGCAGTGAAGGATGCGGCAAAAACGTAAGTATTAAAAGTTGGGGTAATAGGAGGAAGTGGAGCCATATTCAAAATGGGGGGCTGCATTGGGACAACAATTAAATACAAAATGGGGTGGCTAGGGGGTACACAACAGGGTGGTTGGGGCACCACATAAATCAATACACAAAGGTGGGGGGTGGGTGGCTGGGTTCAATATACATGGGTCATTAACAATGCAAAGGGGGGCATCAATACACAAGGGAGGGGGGCTGGCTGGGGACATCACATAAATCAATACACAAGGGTGTTGGGGCATAATGTACAAAGGGGGCTGGCTGGGGGCACAAATCCACATGGGGCAATACACAAGGGTGTGGGGGGAAATGCATTAAAACCAAAGGGGGGCTGGCTTGGGCATCAATACACAAGGGGGAAAAACAAACAAACAGCAAACCAGTGTGGAAAGCATTTTGGATGTAATTGGGGGTAGGTGTGGCAAGACCTTTCTTGGTGTGTGTGTGTGTTTGGCTGTCTGTGTGGCAGAGCCTGTCCTGGTGTGTGTGTGTTTGGGTGTCAGTGTGGCAGAGCTTGTCCTGGTGTGTGTGTGTTTGGGGGTAGGTGTGGCAGAACCTGTCTTGGTGTGTGTCTGTTTGGCTGTCTGTGTGGCAGAGCTTGTCCTGGTGTGTGTGTGTGTGTGTGTTTGGGTGTCGGTGTGGCAGAGCCTGTCCTGGTGTGTGTTTGTGTGGGTGTTGATTTGGCAGGGCCTGTTCTGGTGTGTGTGTATGGCTGTCTGTGTGGCAGAGCCTGCCCTGGTGTGTGTGTGTGTGTTTGGGGGTAGGTGTGGCAGAACCTGTCCTGGTGTGTGTGTGTTTGGCTGTCTGTGTGGCAGAGCCTGTCCTGGTGTGTGTGTGTGTGTGTGTGTGTGTGTTTGGGTGTCGGTGTGGCAGAGCCTGTCCTGGTGTGTGTGTCTGGGTGTCAGCGTGGCAGTGCCTGTCCTGGTATCTGTGTGGCAGAGCCTGTCCTGGTGTGTGTGTTTGGGTGTCTGTCTGGCAGAGCCTGTCCTGGTGTGTGTGTTTGGGTGTCGGTGTTGCAGAGCCTGTACTGGTGTCAGGGCGGGCTGTTTGGGGACAAAATTGGCTCACGCTGGGCTGTTTGGGGACAAAGTTGGCTCACTCTCGACTGTAATTTGTTAATGTTATCTTGGTGCTGGTCGGGTTCTATGTGGGCAGTGTGGACACCAGGGCTGGTGAGCTGCATCCTGTGAGCTATGCTGTAATTTAGGGGGTTTTATCTATACTGTTAATGCTTAGTTGTTATGTGGTTTCCAGTTGATCTGTACCTGTATAGCTGAGTTTGTGTGTCATTCTGTTGATCTGTATCTGCTATGCCAGGGATCGACAAATCCCAGGCGCCAGGTCGCCATGGCGACAGAGAATTTTGTCCTGGCGCCTAGGTTTTGTCAGCCTCTTACATCCAGAAAAAAATTGTGGATGTAAGAGGATGAGTCACCACACGGGGGCGCTGCTGCTGTCTGCCCAGGAGTCTGGGCAGACAGCACAGCCACACAGAGCCCGCCCCCGAGCCTGAGATCACTCCCACGGAGTGATCCTGTAGGCTGAAAACACGGTTCCTGGAAAACCAGCAATCGTGTTTTCAGCTGCCACAGGCAGCTTCAGGGAAGGGGGTTGTGTGTTGATTGGTGACCCAACACCCCCCTGCTGCCTGATCGCTCCGTGAGAGCGACAGTGCAGCGTTAACCCCTTCGGCATTTAGGGGTTAATTCCCATTTTGTATGGGGCTCTGCTGCTGGTGGTCTGCCTGGAAGCCCAGGCAGACCAGCAACAGCAAAAACGAGCCCCCCCACAAGCCCTTTGATGATTCCCGTAGGCATGGAAGCCTACAGCAGTCATCAGAGACTCCCCCTGCAATGGCTGGTCTATAGACCAGCAATTGAGTCCCAGCTGCCAGAGGCAGCTTCAGGGACAGGAGGAGAGGGTTCTTTGGTCTCCCCATTAGTGTGGGGACCTGACACGTGTTGTGTCAGGTCCCCACACTAATGGGGAGACCAAAGAACCAAAGAAACTGCCTGATCGCTCCATGAGAGCGACAGTGCAGCATTAATCCCTTCAATGCCACAATTGTGTATGACACATTCGTGGCATTCCAGGGGTTAACATTTGTCCCCACAAGCTTGTGGGGACTAAATATCAGTCAATGCTGTGCTCCAATGGAACATCAGCATCGAAAGAGTTAAAAAATAATAATAATAAAAAACAGCACTGACCTGAAAGTCCAGGGTGCTTCCAGGTCAAACGCTGTGATTTTAGTAAGTGGGCTGATGATTATCAGATCACTCCTGACCAACTGTTAGTTTAAAAAAAATCCTGGCTCCTAACTTTTTTACCTGGCGCCTAGATTCACAACAAATTTGTCAAGCCCTGTGCTATGCTATGCTTCCATACATTATTTATGTATACCTGCAAATACAGGGTTTGTATTTCTTATTCTGTTGTGTTGTTTATTTGAACTATACCTGAACTACAGGGTGTAAGTAAAAGAGCGGAATGGTTTAGTGAATGAAGGGACAAAGGGATGATTACAGGGGAGAGGACCTCTCAATGTCATGGTGCAGTCAGAAGGACTGACTCTCACTGTCTTCCCCTGATCTGCAGTTAGTGAGGCAAATATATTTTTTTGGTGTGGTAGCGGAGGGAGTGATTGCATGCAAGGGAGCATTGAGCGGGGCCCAAGGAAATGCTTGGGTAGGGTCCAATTTTTTCACTATAAAATATATTGGCAACAGGGTCTAATATTTATATATATATATATATATATATATATATATATATATATATATTGGCAGCAGGGGCAAATATTTATATTTTTATTGGCGGCAGGGGCAAATATGTATATATGTTTTGGCAGCAGGTTTTAATATTTATATATATTGGCAGCAGGGTTTAATATTTATATATATATATTGGCAGCAGGGTCTAATATTAATATATATCGGCAGCAGGGTATAATATAAGTATATATCCGCAGCGGGGGCTAATAATAATATATATCCGCAGCAGGGGCTAATATTAATATATATCGGAAGCAGGGTGTAATATTTCTATATATCGGCAGCAGGGTCTAATATTTATATATATATATATATATTGGCAGCAGGGGCTAATATTAAAGAATGAAAAATAACTGCAAGTTCAGCTGTTATTTTAAAATCATATTTCAATCACTTCAAAGAGATAAGTACATATGATGTAGTTAAAAATGCATGTCTAACGCATATATATATATATATATATATATATTATATGCCCCGTTTTATAATTGGCCCCCCTACTTTGGTCCCTGGCCCCCCATGTCCCCCCCCTAAATATGAAAGCTGGAGACGCCACTGGTGATATTATGATCAAATGAACGATCCGTTCATGATCCGGACATCACTAAAAGTCAAGAAGCTGACATGTGCAACCACCCCACAGACTCCCGATTTAGATTAATTATGTACTCATCAAATAGATAAAACATTTACTCTCTTCATATAGCAATTGCTTCTCAATAATGATCTCTATAAAATATATTTAAACTTTGATCTTTATGTTTTTTTTCAGAATGTTACTGGTTGCACTCGCATAGACCTGCTGGGATCTGATGCAACTTTGTTAAACATGCATTTCATAACTTTATAGTGTTAAAAATGGCCCCAGTCAACACCATCTTAAAAACATAATGGAGTCCAGGACAAGCTCTTATAATGGGCCCTCCAGCCTTTTTGTTACCCTGTTTGCCACCTGCTGCTGGGTGCCAGGAAATCAATTTTCCAACAGCTGTGGATATACAGGACTTGAAGGAGTGAACTATGCCAGGCTGCTGAACAACAGCTGTTATGGAACCCTAAGGTTTTATTTTTCATTTGATGCTTTAAAATGCTGGTGGGAGAGCCATTATGAGACATTACACACTTCAGGATGTATTCAATGCCAGAGACTGTCACATGTATCTAAATAGCAATCCCTACACAGAAACCAAACATACATTTGAACTCAATAAATGTGGGACACTACTTCTGTTTTGTTTCTTGTTTGTCCAGTACAACCCATGAGAGGATTGCTATTCATTTATTTACAATAGATTTATCTGTAGCATTTCATCAAACCCATTGTAGGCTATGATGGGTAACGCCGATGCAGCTGATGTCAACAAGGCATGACTTCCCCATGGGATTTTAACTGATTCCCCTCCTAGTCCCACCAATGCCTCCTCCACGTCCCCCCACACCATCCCAATTATAGTTTTAGTATACATTTTAGTATGTGCTCTCGTTTCAGGCAGTAGGAGTGTGCGTGTGGCTTCTAGAATGTAAATACTAGTGTCTGCAAAGGAGTCTAGCACAGCTAATGACATCCAAAGCATGCACTTGTTTGTTAAATAAGGTGTAAAATAATATATTATATATCTCATACCATGCTCTGCTGTTTTATAGGAAGAACTACAACAGGATGTGGATGGCACACTTAAAAACCTTATCAGAACTGCACTTAAATTAATGGTAAAAGAAATATTAAACCTATTTATACCTTGAAAGAAAACTTTATCTGACAGCATATTATTCTGTGAGTTTCACAAATATAAATGCAAAACCGCCAACCCCAACAAGATTTAGTTTAAATGTCTGTTTTTATGTGATTCAAACACTTTAGGTCCTCTTCCACCTGTCCACAATTAATTACCCCTTTAAGGGGGGAACTGTGGCCGGTACAGTTTTTCATTTTGTTAATTTATTAAAATGACCTACTGACCATGTTTTTTTTTCACGATTAGGTTTTTAAGTTAAGGGACTTATTTATCACAATGAAACTAAGTAGCAAAAGGTGGCAAAACTTACATATGAATTTATTTTCTATCATAAATTTTATTCATTCCAACTCACACCATTACAAGGGCAACCAGAACAAAGGGGAGCAAATATATATTGCTTTCAACATCTACAAAACGTAGACCTGACGTGTTATTGGCCATAGCAGAAACTGAAGTTTAGCTTTAGGAATTACACATTTCACAAAGAACGTAAAAGTTCTTATAATTTTACTGTAAAAGTGTTATCCACATTATGTTACCTTACTTTTAAACTCAGACTATAAACTGTAACTTCTATGTAGTTTAGAAAGCACTCATGATTCCTATATTACTTTTTCCATTTTACAGATTGCTCTTAAACTAGAATTCACAAGTACTCCGAAATGTGGTTTAATGGTAAGCTTGCCTAAATACCAAATCTAAATAGTAGAAATCATTTATTGGCAACAACAAATAATTTCAGCTTTCATCTTTTGCAGCGACCTATTTTGATACGAGCAATTGGAAGACTGGTAAGAATAAACTAAAGTTATCAGCATATTCAATAGTTTTTTAGGGTGTTAGCCTTGAAATAATTTGATGACAAAGCAATTGTTTAGCCCACTTAGTATCTCCTGTTTTTACCTCTTTGCCCATGTGCTGGGTTTGCTTTAGCTTTCTTTAGCTTTAGCATATATATATATTTAAATGTGCTTAAACATATCTAGAATGAGATTTGTATGGCGTGTTTGTATGTATACTTACCCAACTAAATAATAGTCCATTAGAATAATAATAATTGTGACAAAATTAATTTAAAAATATAGTATAGAATATATTAGCAAGCCGTAAGGGTCTAAATAAACAGGTCGTTAAGACAGAAAATACAGTGGCCGCTTGGGAATAAATAAGCTCTCTATCAGAAATTGTCTATTTATGGCCAATTAGACAGCTTTTTTTTAATTCAAGCCCAGAGGTCAGTGGCTCCACTGTGAAGAAAACAAAAAAGTGAAAGGGGCCAAATTGAGCTATAAGATCACGTTGGGTACCAGGTCCCCTTCTTCATTTCTTTGGGGTCGCAAAGAATATGTGGCCCATTCCTTCTCTCCTTGGCCAGAAGGCCTACAGGAGGGCCGGATCTTCTTGGATAGAGGAGGGGGCCGCTCAAAAAAGCTACCTATCTCCCCTCCTCACCAGAAAAAAACGAGACCTTTTGAAGGGACCCGGCTCCTCCATGGCTTTTTCGGTGTCTCGTGTCACAAATCTGTTACTGTACATACTGTTTAAGAGTTTTGAAAACAAATCCAATCAAATAAAAGAACACACGTGCAAAAAACAGCAAAATTGTGCTAAAACACTTAGGGTACAGAGCTGATAGGGCAGCCCCAAGCTGTTTCTACTAACTGCCTAATATCAAACATGCTAAAAGTCTATTAAGACCAATATTTGTTTTCATAAAACTGTAATGAAGTTGTTTTATTAAAGTTTTAGGTGAAGAATCTTTTTGAATCTTTGGATCATTCGAATCTTTAAACGACTCTCTGACTCTAAGAGTCATCGTTCCTCTGTGAATTAATGAGCTATAACCTGATCCCAGAGTCTGTGTCTGAATGCTCTGCAGATTAGAGCCCTGCGCGGGACTACTTTTTTAATCCCGCTCCCGCCCGCTCCCGCCCGCTCCCGCGGTTTTTAATCCCGCTCCCGCCCGCTCCCGCAATGTGGGTGATCCGCTCCCGCCCGCTCCCGCCACATTTGTGGCCAATCCCGCCCACTCCCGCCACATTTGTGGCCAATCTTGCCCGCCTCCTTACCTGATTTCCCGCGCAGTCCTGCGCGCCTGCCCTCGAGTTGTTCCCTCACGGCGTCTCTTCTCTTGCTCCACCCAGGAACAAGGCGGAGTCACAGGAAGTGACATCATATCACGTGACTCCGTTTTGTTCCTGGGCGGAGCAAGCTAGGAGACACTGTTAGGCTAGGTTTCCACTTGGGTTTTTGTCCGGCGTTTTTTTCTTGATGAAAAACGCCAGGAAAACTGCCAAGAAAACTGCATTTACCTGCGTTTTGGCGTTTTTTCTGCAGTTTTTTCTGGCGTTTTAGCCTTTCTGTGGAAATTGCTTTTTTTGAACTTAGGCAGTTTTTCCAGCCTTTACAAGTTAGAAGTTTCACCCAGCTAAAAGGGATTAGGATAAATGGCAAGTATCTGCCCTCTCCTGATGTCATTTACTTGGTAGACCCTTTTGTCTCTTTTTTGTGGTTTGTAAGGCATGCTTTATTGGCGTTTTTATAGGCGTTTTTAGCAAAAAAAAAACCAAGTGGAAACCTAGCTTCAGGGAGCAGCAAGAAGGCAGCCTTGCGGGATTACCGGGACCCGCAGGTACAGTGCCTGACCGCCCGCTCCTGCCCGCAGCCCCAGCAAGACTGCCCGCGCCCGCAAGTTTTTTGGCGGGTCACGCGGGACCCGCCTCTCAGTGCAGTCCTCTACTGCAGATGACTTACTATAGGATCAGGTTACAGCTGCATGATTCACAGACTGAACTGCTACAAATGAATTGTTCAGTCTACTGAACCGATTCATCCGGATCACTAAAAATAATCTGATCAAATGAACGATTCGTTCATGATCCGGACATCACTAAAAGTCAAGAAGCTGACATGTGCAACCACCCCACAGACTCCCGATTTAGATTAATTATGTACCCATGGTGATAAGGTGATAAGTGAGGAGGAGAGCCTTAGCCCATGGGAAGAATGTAAAGATCGAAGGGAGTATTTGTTTATTAGGGCAGAAATGTATGAAGAAGCAGTGTTATGGAGGGCCTTATATGAGAGAGGAACTACACAGAGCTAATTTATATATATATCGTAGAACAAACAGATGAAAACACCTACTAACTGCCTAATATAAAACATGCTAATATCTGTTTTCATAAAACTGTAATGCAGTTGTTTTATTAAAGTTTTAGGTGAAGAAGAATTATTCTAATTTCATACGATGGGAATAGTTATATTGATTTTTCCAGTTGTCACCACCCCCAGTGGTTACAGAACATACCAAAAGGGCAATTTGCCCGTATACGTAGAAGTTGCACTGAGGAGGCAGATTTTTCCACCCAGAGACAGGCCCTTATGGACAAATTCAAAGAAAGAAAATATCCAGACGAATTACTACAGGATAGCTTTAAAGCCATAAAGGAAAAGAAAAGGGATTTTTTCCTACAAGATAATAAACATAAATCCGATAGGAAGTTTGATTTTGCCTTCTTGACTAAATATAATGATAGGGCATATGACATTAAAAAAGCCATAGCGAAATGCTGGCCTATTTTAAAGCAGGACAACATTTTAAAAGATCATCTTCCAGCAAAACCTAATGTTATATATAAAAAAATCGGAAAATTTTAAATCGATTTTTACCAGAAATAAAAGTGATAAAGGAAAGTGACAATCCCCTCTTTAAGAAAAACCCTGGTTTCTTTCGATGTGGAAAATGTAAATGTAAAAAAATCCATAAAATGTATATGTACAAACACCAAAAAAGAATATATAAGTAAACATTTTATTCATTGTAAGTCCAAGAATGTTGTATATCTGCTCGAGTGTGGCTGTGGGACCCAGTATATTGGGAGAACTACGGGAGAGCTAAAAATCAGACCCTTGGAGCATCTGGGTGGTATACGTAATCTAAATCTCAAACACA
Source organism: Spea bombifrons (assembly GCF_027358695.1). Lineage (NCBI taxonomy): Eukaryota > Metazoa > Chordata > Amphibia > Anura > Pelobatidae > Spea > Spea bombifrons. The sequence goes on along the minus strand of NC_071090.1, from coordinate 37,635,309 downwards.
GTGTCCCTAAACATTGCAATCAATGTAAAGCCTTCTCTTTACCAAACTTTAAAATAATAGGTATTGACGTTATTTCCCCCCATTGGAGAGGGGGTGACCTACAACAAGAACTAGCGTGGAGAGAGACAGAGTGGATCTTCAAATTTAAAATCCATAAGAAAGGGGGATTAAATACAGATCTAGACATCCTTGCATTCATGACATAAATATATTCACATTACACAAAAAAAAAAAAAACAGAGTATGAGACATTTTTTTCTCTTGGCAATGCACTTATTTTTGCACTATATCTCTTTAAAGCACTTTTACATGTTGGCAGCTGATTAGTATTGCACTTTAATGCAACTATGCCTTTTCCCCCATAAGGGATTATTCTTGAAAACCATTTGGTTCACATGGCACTTTATAAGACTGGCACAGTTATATATTGATGCACTTTATCATAATATTGGCACTTTAATATATTGATCTATCTTATTATGATACAATTGTATATAATTTGTTAAAATTAATTTTTTATAGAGGATTACCCTTGAAAAATTATTTATCACTATTTATGGCACTTTAAAATGAATGTATTTGGGTACCAAATATTCTTCTGATAAAAAAATCATGATATCTAGTATCTATATTTAATATATTTATTATGATCCAATAAATTATAATATCCAATATATTTATTTTAAAAAATCAAGATATTTAATATATCTATCCATTATTTATCTATTTATATTATATATATATATATATTGTTCCCCTTTTTTATATTTTTTATATTTAATGTTCTATTTAAACTATATAAAATCCAAAGAGTTCTTTTTTAACAAATAAAAGAGACCTTGAAGGTTTTTACTCGTTGGTTTTTTTTATTGAGGAATATTTTTGTATTTATACCGTGAGATTATTTATTTTGCACACCTTTGTTGTGACTAATATCCGTGACCTAAAGAACTCTAGACGAACTGAAGGGGTGAGATGCGGCCTCACTAGTTCCACACGATCACGCGACTTCGCAACCATACAGCTGATGACCGGCAGCTGGACGACATGATGTACGTGACTATGTAATCACCCACACGACGCCGACGCCGGGCAGAACAACAGTAAGATCGGATGCTGACGCCGGGCAGATCAACAGCCGAATTGGATACGTAACGACGTAATTACGCACCTGATGACCGGCACTCCAGATGGAATGATACGTAATCACGTAGATGATGCGAATGCCGAGAAAACCAATAGCTAGATTGGACGCATAATTATGCGTCCAGTCGAAACCCGGAAGTAAACCAGTATAAAATTGAGGCAAGGACACGGAACAGATCACTTTATTCTCACTGACGGTATACATTCATTTATTTGATATTTTCTCCTGAAGAAGCCAGCGGACTACTGGCGAAACACGTTGAGAGAGTTTCTTCACCACCACTACAACGAATTTGGGACTGATTTCTGGTTTTATTTGCGTGTTTGCACACTATTCCATTTATAGTTGTGCCTCGACCAACTGTAAGTGCATCCAGACCTCCCTATTCTTGTTTCAGTGATGATACTGCACCATTTGTTGGTCTCCTTGTTTTTATAGATTTTAGAAGAAATTAAAATTCTGCTGATACTCTACTGAACCTTTGATGAGCTTGCTTTACTCCAAGTGTTTGTGAGTGGATCTTACACCCTCCCCTTTTATTTCAATTGTGTGTTCATACTGCACCATTATTGTTGTTTCTTTCTCTCCCCTTTTATATGCGCTCCATGGTTGTCTTACTTCATAGTATAACAGATTAGAAAAATAATACTAATAATCTGCAGTTAACTCATGGGAAAAACAACCATTTTTAAATAATATGACATACCTGTCAGGACTGGACAGACTGGAAAAAAGAGATGAAACCCTTCAAAAAAAAATATTGTCTTAAAAAATAAATGTTTATTTAATCTGACCAAAGTAGAATTAATACATTGTAGACAAGCAGATGTGAAATGTGCTGTTTTGTTTTGCAGAATTCACTTTTTCCACCACCTATACATGCGAATGATGCCACACACGTGACCTTTCAGGTCTTTTAGGACTGGTAGGAGGGCTTGGAGGGGTGGCCTCAGGAATAGGTGACTTGACTGGAGGGCTTGGTAATGTCACTGGTGGGGTTGGGGGATTGGTGGGAGGGCTTGGGGGGCTAACAGGATTACTTGGTGGGGTTCCTTTACTTTCAGGGCTTACAGGGAATCTGCTAGGGGGGTCAGATTTACTTGGGGGGCTTTTAGGACAGAGAGGAGGACCATTAAACCTTGGTGGATTACTTGGAAGCCTTACACGGGCTCCTGGAGAACTACTGAGCCTGGGTGGATTACTTGGAGGATCAGGGAGCCCAGGGGGGTTACTTGGAGGACTTGGGAACCTTGGGGGATTACTTGGTGGACAAACAGGCGGACTACTGGACATAGGTGGAATGCTTGGAGGACTTACAGGTGCAGCACCCAGAGGAGGCTCTGCAGCAGGTGGATTGCTTGGAGGAGTAACAGGAGCAGTCGGAGGTGGTGGAAGAAATGGTTGTGGCCTACTTGGAAACCTAGGTTAATGGATGAGGTATATATTTTTTTATATTTATCACAGAGATTCTTTCATCATATCCAATGTAGCAAGTCAAGAATAAATAATATAGGGATAAAATATAAATGCATAACATAAATATAAATAAAAACAGAACCTTTTTAGGGGATCTAGTACCACAACGGCCTTTTCAGTGATTCAAAACAATTCCTGCTTCTGTGTCCTCAATAATTTCTTTTCAACACAAAAAAATGGCATGCACTGTGCAACAAAAGGTACTATCATGAAAAGCCCCGGCTCCTTAGGCTGGTCTGATAAAAATTCCATGTACTGCACACCTAAAGTATCTTAAGAGGCTGCTACATGGACATGTAAAATAACGTATGCTTGTAGGGGTCCGAGGTGCTAGGCGAGGTGAATAGCTGACTTTTGCAGGGAACTTGCATAAAATTGAAATGTCCTAGAGATAATATTAGTAAAGACAAATGGAAAATTTTCTTCTCACTAAATGGAGAATATTAATCTAATGAAATTATTGGTTACATAATTAACAGATGTTTCAAGTTTAAAACAGCCTTAACAACGACAAAAACACTTGGCATGAATTAATACAAAAACAAGGTATTTTTTAAAAAAAGGTATTTTGAGTTAACATTTCAACACAGCATATGGCAGTTTATTAATTTAGGTATGTGCAATAAAAGTTCTGTATCTTAGGCAGCTGAACTTCCTTTTGCCAAATGGTTGTTTATTCAACAGCTGTTTACATTTTTGCAACCATTTTGGTAATTGGGTTAAATATAAGAAGTTTAGGCAAGTGCTCCAAATGCCCCTGAAATCCCTTATTAGAAACTTTTTAAACGACAATTCTTATTTTTGCCATGTTGTGAGTAATTGTGTTTTCTTGGAAAAATAACTGAAATATATGGTAAAGGCAGAGTTAGGGATAATTATGTTTCTTTTCAAACTCAAAAAAGTACAATTTATTGGATAACCCATTACAGATTTTTAATTGCCGAAGCTAATGCTGAGTTTTCTTTTTTTCAGAAGAGGAAACAATTCTCATGTCCAAGGTGGAATTAAGGAATGATAACTGATTAATTAATAATTTTCCTTCAATAGTTCTATCATGTTATACTTATAAGTGTTTCTTTCTTGAGTGCAATAAATCATATCCACAGCAACATTTGGATTTATTTAGGATTACAATGCATTCTTAAACTATGTGTAAACTATTCTACTGTTCTACTCCCTACCTCCTCTTTGTTTTCTGTACAAGAGATGGGAAGGGGCAGACGGATGATGGGAAGGTAGGTTGAGCACAGAAGCATGGCAAGCTTTGGGCAGGAGAAGAAAAGGTCACAAAATAGCCAAGTCAAGACTAGGAGTGGGCATGACCAAACACCAAGTTCCCCATTCTGAAGTCAATGATCTACAAATGAAGGTGCTATAATTACCTGTGGTATCCGGAGATGCTGGAGAGTCCCTGGCATGGCTTGAAAGATACCCTTTCCCCACCACCTCAGACAAAAAAGCACCAAAATGGCTCTTTAAACTTGTCATTGCAATGCATTAGAAGTACCCACAAAAACAGAAAAAACAGAGATTGAATCCATTATAATACTTAGACAATTTCCAGACATTAGCACTTTCCTAATCGAGTAACTGTGCATTCCAATTTGCCTAATTATGACTGTTTATGTTGTTCCATAAACAATATACTTAAAAATATAAAATATAAAAGAAGCCTTACAAAGATGCCACTTACTAGCAATGGCTGATTCAGTGCTAGTCTTAACACCAATGCTTGATTGAAGAGGGTGCTGGGCAGTGGCAAATTCTTAAAAGAGAGGAAAGTCTGAAGTGGTGGCAGCCCCTGGGATATTTTCAGATCTTTTTATTGGCATCCAAATCTCGGTGCCCTTCTTTCCTCCCCTGCTGGCCCTCTTGTCTCAGAGCTCAGAGTGTTTGCAGCATGAATGGATCAAAGTTTGTTACAGGCCTTAAAGTCACATAAATCAGCATGGGAAATAAAAGGAAAAAGGAGAGGCACAAACAGACTTCTTGCCAGGAGTGCCATTTGGGCTAGAAACAGCACATAGTCAGGCAAATCGTTTTCCATTATTGGTTATTTTTGTTAACTGCTACAGCACCTACTCTGTGAAACGTATTACTCAGAACTAAATGTAGTATAGGAAACATTATACCTAGCACTGTGAAACGTCCAGACTCCTCTTAAACTTACTTCTTTAATCATGTAAAAAAATGTGTACGTAATTTGGACATTAATGTGTGCAATACAAAAACGGACGACGATAGCTTGTTGACATATATAGTTCACCTCTTACTATGTCCTTTTTTTTTTATTTTTTTTTTTATTTGTGATAATACTTGATCAAAGAATGCAATGGAAGCTTAGATCTATGTATTAAACATACACTACTTGAGAGATCACCTGAAGGGAAACAACATATTTAATACAATATTTATTTAAAAAGATGACTGCATGAGAATATAAATACGATAGAATTAATTAAAGGTCGGTCTGTCTTATAGAATTTAAAGGTTGTTTGGAGAAGCATGAGATCATTTACAGTATGTTTACTTAACAATGACTCCTTCTCTTCTCAGAGACATAGTGTACTCAATGTATTATTTAATAATATATTAGGTTTTAAATAATCCATCTTGTTTGAATTTGCTATTTTGGTGAAATGTTCACAAACTGTAATAAATAGCATGATGCAGTGACATGTTCAGAAATGTTAAAGGTGAAACTGTACATTATTATATTACATATATTACATTTTTAAAGTGGCATCTGCAACAAATACAGTATTTGCTGTAATTCTTACAGATATGATAATATAGACATAATGTTGGTATACTTTAGGTACGTGGGCTCTATGAAAGAAATATTTTTGCACAGCAGTGCTCTTGGATGCATTCAGTTTAATCACGACCTCCATCATAATGTTAGTCAGAAGCAAGTCCTAAAATATATCATTGAGAAATGTTTGAAACACAGGATAGCATAGTCCAAAAGGCATGGCTTGATATTCATAATGTCCATGGGTGTTATAGTCTGTCTTCCACTTGGCCCCTCTTACAAATACAAATAAGAGTGTAAGACTCCCGAGATCCAGCTTGGTAAAAATATTGGATCATTGTAGGGATCATACATTTGGTGAACACAAGTTACAAAATGTTTATTGTTAATAGTGACTTTGTTGAGTTCTTTATAATCAAAATATGGTGGATAAATCTCTACTTTTTGGCTACAAAATTAAAACCAGCCACAGAGATGTGGAGGACTGATGAAGCCAGAGGACAGATGTTATTCTATCTGCTATTTAGGGGCAATGCCTCTCAATATGAGGAAGGAACTTGTTTTGTTGGGTCTTCTGCAGGGAGGTCTAACATGAGAGCAGTGGGTTGGGGGAAATTGATGTATACTGGTTTTGCTCCAGGCTAAAATTCATCCAAAGAACCATTCTATGTTAGGCTTGTGGGTCAGGAGCCAATCTAACCCTAAAATTTAGTAAAATGTAGTCTCAGGTACAGAACAGCTTCAGTCATCACACTGGAACCAGGGGTAGAAGCTTCCACAGACACAGGACTTGCAAGAGTTACAGGCATGCAGGAAAAAGTCAGACTCCACATTATCTTTGCATCCAGTTTTTAGGCTCATTTAATGAAGTTAACATCTGTCCTTGTGGGTCATTGTAAGCTGCTTAACGGAATACCTCTTCAGGGCCCACTGTGACCTATTCAAGTTTCATGATAACTGTACTCAAAAGTACAAGCATCATGAAATCAGGCAGGGCAGTTAATAACAAAATCAGACTCTAAAGCAGAAGATCTGGCTCAGTGAACAGGCTGTACGTTTCTGTAGAATATACCGAAAGAGATGTGAAAAATGTTTGCTCATTTGCTTCAGACATCGCTTTAGCTGGCGTCCTCTCTCTAAATCCTCCAGTACAGGAAGTGCCGCCATTTTACCCTAATGTGAATGTCCGCTGAAATCAAAAGAAAATTCAGAGCATTTTGCTTCATATTCGTCCACTTCGTGAGGGGTGGCCTTTTTTTTCATGGCTTCATACAAATCTCTGAATTTGCTAAAATTCTCTACCTTTGCAATTTCTATGAATCCGAACACACTAGCCTATTACCGTATTTGCTCGATTATAAGACAAGGTTTTTTTCAGAGCAAATGGTCTGAAAAATACCCCTCGTCTTATTATCGCGGTCGTTTTATAATCAGACCTCAAATAGGTCTGACTATGAGATGACTAAGATCCAGGTCCCCCACAGCTGCAGGGGACCTGGATCTTCCTGTCTCACCCCCCCCGCCCCACTTACCGGTGCTTCTGAGTCCCCGGTGTGGAGCACTCTGCCTCCAGAAATACAACTTACGCTGCAGCCGGAAGGAGGTATGCCTAGCAGCGGGGGTTGTCTGCATCCCCGCTACTAGCCACACCTCCTTCCGGCTGCAGCGTAAGTTGTCTACGCGAATCGCATAGAGCTCTACATGCGGCCCCGGCTACGTGACAGGGGAGTCAGAAGCACCGGTATGTTTGAAGGAGGGAGGGGGAGGGAGTGTTAAATGGGGGGCATAAGGCATTTCTGGAGGCAGAGTGCTCTGTGAAATGCCTTTTAACCCCCTTAATGCCACTCTGCCTCCAGATATGCCTTTTTAACTCTCTAGACGCCACTCTGCCTCCTGAAATGCCTTAAACCTCCCTATATGTCACTCTGCCCCATAAAATGCCTTTTAACCCCCTTAATGCCAGAGTGGCATATAGGGGTATAAGGTATTTCTGGAGGCAGAGTGGCACATAGGGGGTCAAAAGGCATATCATGGGGCATAGTGGCATATAGGGTTTGTCATGGGAGCAGGCCTGCTAATAAAGTTACAATGAGTGGGAGGAGTCACATTGGTAACTGACTCCAGAGGGAGAGTAACTGACAGCAGCCATGACAGACACTGCCTGTGAGTTATGCTAGATGTTTCATGAATAAAGCAGTTAACAGAAGATCTACTGGAGTGTTTATTTCATGACATGGTGTCAGAAGTGCTGTTTACCCTACATTAACAGTCTGCAAGTTTGCCAACATGTCCAAGTTTCAGCCTCCTGAACCCTTTGATTTCTCTCAGCCTGCAGCATGGCCAGCATGGCGTCAGAGGTTCTCCCGGTTTCGCATCGCTTCAAAATTGGATAAGGAGAGTGGAGAGGTACAGGTTAACTCACTCTTGTATGCCATGGGGAAGGATGTAGAGCCCATATATAATGCATTCATTTTCCAGGAAGGGGAAGAATATAACTTTGATATTGTCATGGACAAACTGAGTGCCCATTTTGTCCCACGGAGAAATGTAATCCATGAAAGGGCCTGTTTCTATAAACGCAGTCAGCTAGCAGGAGAGTCTGTGGAGTCCTTTGTACGCAGTTTATTTGAAATGGCAGAGTACTGTGAATTTGGTCCTGCTAAGGAGGAACACATCCGTGACCGAATTGTTATTGGTGTAGCTGATGCTGATGTGTCGCAGAAGTTGCAGCTGGAGCCTGAACTGACACTAGATGTGGCTATCAGAATGGCACGCCAAAGCGAGATGGTAAAAGCACAGAATGTGACCATGAGGTCTGAATGCATGGTGAATGAAATGCAGACTACCACACGTTCTATTAGAGAGAAGCATAGTACGGGCAGTAGGCTGCAGACTGCAGAAGGGCTGAAATCACGCTGCTCTCGCTGTAACCGCATTCATGGACCGAAAACCCCCTGCCCTGCTAAGAATAAGAGATGTAGAAAATGCAATCGCATGGGTCATTTTGAAGTTACATGTAAAACAGAGATGGTAAAGGAAATTGAAGTTGGATGTGAATCTGAATGTACAGATGAACTATTCCTTGGATCAGTATCACAGTGGCTGGACACCGATGACTGTTGGAGTGTGGAACTCCCTGTGATGGGGGCATGCATCAAATTCAAGATTGACACAGGGGCAGATATCTCTGTTATGTCTGAGAAAAGCTTTAAATCATTACCACAATGCCCCATCTTGGAAGCTAGCAGAGCATGTGTCCGCAGCCCAGGAGGGCGTGTAGACTGTGTGGGCAGATTCCTCGCACGCAGTGTGTATAAATCAAGGCACTTCACCTTCTGGATCTATGTCATAAGAGGTCGGTGTGGTAACAACCTCCTTAGCCGCACAGTGGCTTGTAGATTAGGCCTTGTCTCTAGAATTAATGAAATACAGAGTGACATGTTTGGAGACATAGGACTATTAAACTGTGAACCGGTACGGATTCAACTGAGACCCGATGCTGTTCCTTACAGTTTGTCTACTCCTCGCAGGATACCATTTCCTATTTTGCCCAAGGTAGAGGCTGAACTGAAGCGTATGCAGGCTCTAGGGATAATTGAGGTGGTGACGGAAGCAACCGACTGGTGTGCACCCATGGTGCCGGTAACAAAGAAAAATGGAAAAATCAGAATTTGCGTGGATTTAAAACGTCTGAATGCGGCAGTAAAAAGAGAACGGTATGTCTTGCCTACACTTGAGGATATTGCACCTAAGCTGGCGGGGGCACGATTCTTTTCCACACTAGATGCCTCTAGTGGATTTTGGCAGATCCCCTTAGATCCAGGTAGCCAGAAATTAACTACTTTTATCACCCCTGTCGGGCGGTTCTGCTTCCGCCGCCTCCCTTTTGGCATCTCCTCGGCTCCAGAGATCTTCCAGCGGGAGATGAGTGCTCTCTTGAGGGACCATGAAGGCGCAGTAGTTGTCATGGATGATATTCTGGTCTATGGCTCTACAGCAGTGGAACATGATCACCGTTTGGAAAAAGTGCTACAGACTATCAGACAGTCTGGACTTAAGCTGAACAAAGATAAATGTTGCTTTAAACAATCTGAATTGCGCTATTTTGGACATCTTGTAAGCAGTCAGGGCATAAGGCCCGATGAAAGCAAAGTACATGCCGTCACAGAAATGAAAAGCCCTGCGACAGTGCAAGAACTTAGGCAGATTCTGGGTCTTATTAATTTTCTGGGCAAATTCTTGCCAGATCTATCAACAGTTTTGCACCCGGTGACCGAACTGTTAAAAAATGATGTTGCCTGGTACTGGGGTGAGCCCCAAGAGAAGGCTTTGGCTCAGGTGAAGAAGATGTTGGTGTCAGCACCAGTATTAAAATTCTATGAGTCTACCAGGACAACAGTGGTGAGTGCAGATGCAAGTTGTTATGGGCTTGGCGCCGCACTGCTACAGGAACATGATGGGGAATTGTGTCCAGTGGCCTTCTGTTCACGGACCCTAACAGATACTGAAAAGCGGTATGCCCAAATTGAGAAAGAGTGTCTGGCGGGTGTGTGGGCCTGCGAGAGATTTCAACGATATCTAGTGGGCCTGGATTTCTTCAGCCTGGAAACAGATCATAAGCCCCTGGTGCCTCTGATTAACTCATTTGATCTGGATAAGGCCCCAATTCGCTGCCAACGGCTACTAATGCGCCTTCTGAGGTTCAATGTCAAAGCCATACATGTTCCTGGGAAGAGGATGGTGGTAGCTGATACTCTGTCAAGACTTCCCTTAGAAGACAGTGACTTCTCTGACTCTGACTATGAGGTCCAAATGTTTGTGGACTCTGTTATGTCTTCACGTCCAGTTTCAGAAGCAAGACTAGAAAAAATCAAACAAGAAACCTTGCAGGATGCTGATCTCCAGGATGTTATCCGGTTCATTCGGGAGGGTTGGCCAAGCTGCCGATCCGCCTGTGTGTCCCTAAGCAGGTATTATACTGAGAGGGCTCACCTCTCTGAGGTGGATGGCCTTATTCTTTTCCAGGATAGGATTGTCATCCCAACAAGCTTAAGGCGCGAGGTGCTACAACAGCTACACCATGGCCACCAGGGCATCACAAAGTGCAGAGAAAGGGCTGCGCTATCAGTTTGGTGGCCTGGCATCAATGTGGATATAGCAGAACTGATCTTAAGGTGTGCTTTCTGTCGTGATAATCGGCCTACTCAGAGGAAGGAGCCCCTGGTAACATCCCCACTGCCTGGGGGCCCCTGGCAAAGGATTGCTGCTGACCTATGTGAGATGAGGGGTAGGAGATACCTGATTGTGGTAGACTACTACTCAAGATACATTGAAATAGCACCTCTCACTGCAATGACTAGCCGAAGTGTCATCTCCCATCTCAAAAGCATGTTTGCTAGATGGGGCATTCCACTGGAGTTTGTGAGTGATAATGGCATGCAGTTTGCCTCTGATGAGTTCAAAAAGTTCAGTGAGGAATATGATTTTCGGCACACCACGTCTAGCCCACACTACCCGCAGTCCAATGGGGCTGCTGAGAGGGCCGTCCAGACTGCTAAGCATATTCTGAAACAGCAGGATCCGTACCTAGCCCTCATGGCTTATAGGGCCACACCGCTGCAGGCAACCGGTACAAGTCCAGCTCACCTCATGTTGGGCCGCCACATGCGTACCACTGTCCCTCAGTGGAATCTCAGTGTACCGGCAAGTGATGACCTTCCATGGGCAGTGAAGGAGAGAGACGAAAAGATGAAGACGTCTTATCAATTCTTCTACAACAGAAGACATTCAGCACGCCCTCTGTCTAAATTGTCCCCTGGCCAGAGTGTTAGGGTGAAGCTAGACCAGGAGACAAGCTGGAAGACCCCTGCTACTGTTATATGTCACTCTCAAGACCCACGTTCCTATGTAGTACAGACCAACACAGGTGCTGTGCGCAGGAACCGCAGGCATCTCCAAGCTATTCCAGATTTAGACTGCGGAGAACAACCTGGGGAACACTGCACTGATACTCCACTGGCAGATAGTGGACCATGCCCAGTTTCGCAACCAGAGCGTAATACAGTTGTTCCAGGAGGTTCCCAGGTCTCTGCTGCCTCCAATAACTTCAAGACAACTTCCAGCGGCAGAGTGGTGAAACCTCCAATCCGTTACAGGGACACAAACTGTATAATGTTTAGTTAGTACAGTAACATGAAGAATGGGCAGAATAATCCCTATGTTACTGGGGGCTAGGGTAGCCTACCCCGATGCCCAAGTCAGGAATATGTTGTTGTTTAGTTTAAAATATATGCATATTACCTACCTCCCTGCTGATGGTACCTTTTATATTGTTATGTATTGCTGGTGTTTGTTCTTATTTCTTTAAGGAGGAAGATGTCATGGGAGCAGGCCTGCTAATAAAGTTACAATGAGTGGGAGGAGTCACATTGGTAACTGACTCCAGAGGGAGAGTAACTGACAGCAGCCATGACAGACACTGCCTGTGAGTTATGCTAGATGTTTCATGAATAAAGCAGTTAACAGAAGATCTACTGGAGTGTTTATTTCATGACAGGGTTAAAAGGCATATCATGGGGCACAGTGGCATTTAGAGGGTTAAAAGGCATATCATGGGGCACAGTGGCATATAGAGGGTATAAGGCATTTCTGGGGCAGATGTGCATAACTGGGGGGGGGCAGGTTGGAAAATAGAAGGAAATAAAACCAAAATATTTTTTCTCAATCATAGCTTTTATTAAAAAAATAGTTTACGGGGGGGCGTGGCCGACCGAACTCCGAAATGGCTGTGCAGTGAATCTGCTCCTCCACGACGCCCTGTTAAAAGCACTTAAAATTAGCGTTTTACCTGACAAACAAACGCTTTTTCGGCTCGACTATCTGTGGGAATGCCAGGAGGTGTCCGCAAGCCCGCTAAGAAGAAAGTGGTGCCGGACATTTTCCAGAAAAAGTCGACTCACCTCGACGCTCCCGCGCTTTCTCCAATGGCGTCCCAGGGCCAAGATCCTGATGGCGATGCTGTCTCCTGCACGAGGCGCGATGTGGATGAAATCAAGGACCTCGTCCTTTCGGTGAAACGGGACCTTATGGATCACATCAGGGACGAACTTCGCGACCTGAAAAAAGACATTGCTGATATTGGCACGCGCACAGACCAGCTAGAGAGGGCCCAGTCCTCTATGCAACGTGACAAGAGGTCAATGGAGGCTGACATTGCTGCGCTGCGTAACGAAGTTCAAGACCTGCAGGAGGCCCATGAAGATCTCGAGAATAGGTCCCGGAGGGTCAATTTCAGGGTGAGAGGAGTCCCTGAATCGTATGAAGATGTTGACGCTGTTTTGGGCACCGTACTTCAGCAACTTTTACCGCATAAATCGACGGGGGAGATCATCGTAGACCGTGCTCACCGGGCGCTGAGGCCTAGACCCAGGCCCTCTGACAAGCCGTGTGATATTATCGTGAAGCTCAGGGACTATGCCACAAAAGAGGAGGTCATGAAGGCCGCTAGAGCTACCACGCTGTCACTTGACAACGTGGAGATACAAATTTATGCCGATTTATCACCACGGACATTGCAGCGACGGAAGGCTCTCAAGCCCCTCACGGATCATCTGCGGGCACAAGGTATTGCTTACCGCTGGCGGTTCCCCTTCGCCCTGCAGGTGGTTGCGGGCGACAAAAGTTATTCACTGAAATCCATGACGGAGGCGGCTGAGCTCCTACATGACCTGGAGTTATTACCGCTGCCCATGAGTCGTAAGAGGAACAGACAAGACCCGGGATCGTTGCCTTCGGGGGAATGGTTCGAGGTGCCGCCAACACCGCGGAGGCGCGAGCAAGACGGCGTGACTACAGCTCGGTTGGCGGATGTCTAGCCTTGGCCTTACCTTTTTTGCTCCGGACCGTGCTCTTTTCTTCATCGCCTGCAGCCATGTCCACGACCCGCTCTCCGTGACTCCAGCCGCCCCTGCTGAAACTCATCGCCATGTCTCCACGGCTCTACACCAGTGATGCCCTAGGCCGATTTGGGTCGCTTGTATTATGGCGGCTGCACCTACTCCGCGAGGGGACTTTCCTGCTTTGGGCGCCCCGGGCCGGGCAGAACACCGTATGCGGCTCTGCACTTTTGATGGTGGTGTCCTCCCTGTTGTGGTGAGATGGGACTGGCAGCAGCTAATTTAGCCCGCCGTCTTCTCTGTGTAGTTTATTGCCTTTTTTAGTTTTTTCTACTGCTGAGATGCCACACGATTTCTTTTATTTTTATGTTTGGTTAGGTTTTATTCACACATTGCCGCCTTGCCGGCTACCTATGCACCCATACTTGTTGGTAGCCTGGTTTATCTATTTGCGGACCCTTGCTTCCCTGTTTCACGGTACTGGGCTTCATATGTTACCTTCATGTCAGGTAATTCTGGTTTAAGAAGGGCTGGAGACACCATTTTGATTGGTCCTTCCCTAACACCCCCTGTGACCAGAGTTGGTCCTCTATCTGCCTGACGTGTTTCTTTGCTACACACACTATACCATCTGCCAAGTCAGTGCAGTGTTTTACTGGTCATCTGCGCTACACACAGCTCATTATTTGGGGACCAGTGTCTCTGATTTATATCACTATGTTGGATGTACTATGTACATGTATTTTTGCGTTGTTTTCTCCCTCCCTCTTCTTCCCTCTCTTCTCTCTGTTCTATTTCTCTTGCTTTTCTTCTCTAACCTCCTTTCAGGACGCAATTGGCTGTGACTCCTCGTTCACCGGATGCCTTGCCACGCCAACTCCACTCGTCGGACCGAATGTCTAGTGCTCTTAAAATAATATCTCATAATGTTAAAGGCCTCAACTCGCCCCAGAAGCGTAGAGCTGCGATGCGATACTACCGAAAGTTACATGGCGACATCTTACTCCTACAAGAGACTCATCTCCGCAGTACTCACTTACCTTCGTACTGGGACAAGTCCTTCGGTTTGCACTTTCACGCCGTCCATCCAAGTCAAAAGAAAAATGGGGTCAGTGTTTTTTTTCGCTCTTCTCTGGGATTTCAACTACACTCTGTTCACACGGACAAGTGGGGCAGGTACCTCCTGTTATCGGGACTTCTTCAAAACAAACCTATAGCGATCCTGAACGTTTATGCTCCGTCCACGGCGGCTGCGGACTTTTACTCGCACATTACAGACCTCCTGTTGCCATACCGCAAACACGGCCTCATTGTGGGTGGGGACTTTAACACGCTATGGGATGGGTTTTTAGATAGAAAAGGTCCGTCTCCGCTATCTCATCCCCCGCCGAACTCTAGGCGCCTTAAGGACTTTGCAAAAACGGTGGCCTTGGTTGATGCCTGGCGAATACTCCATCCTAAAGAGCTCGACTACTCCTTTTTCTCCCATCCCCACCAGTCCTACTCGAGGATTGATTATATTTTCATCGGTCAACACATGGCTAACTCCCTACATGCTGCCCGGATTCACCCCATCATTTGGTCCGATCATGGGGCTGTTGAGTGCATTCTTCATCTGACTGATTGGCCTAAGGGTGCCAGGCAATGGAGACTAGACGAGTTCTTGTTGACCGACCCCTCGATACTCTCGGAAATCAATTCAGATTTACAGGACTTTTTTGACTTCAATGAGGCCCCGGATATAGACCCTGTCCTGGTTTGGCAAACACATAAAGCCTACGTCAGGGGTTCCTTCCTCAAAATAGCGGCGAGACGCCGGAAATTACGGCAAGCTGAGGTTGAGTCCCTCACGTCTCGTCTTACGGATTTGGAAGCCCGCCACAAGCAGCTTCTCGACAACTCCCTACTGCGTGACATAGTCCAGGCACGGGGGGAATTGAACCTTCTACTGAGCCAAGATGTTTTATTTTCGCTGAACCTTACCAAACAAAAACAAAAAAAAGCGAATAAGCCAGATTCCATGTTGGCGCGGCCCTTGAGAGTTCAAAGGACAGTTCAAAATATATCCAAGATAATTGACTCCCACAAGAAAAGCTGGATACATCCGAGGGATATAGCGGATCAATTTGCTACATTCTATCAGGATTTATATGACGGCAACAAGGCTCCTCAGAACCTCCAAGACCATCGCCCTCTGCGCCGCTTCCTGGATTCAATTGCGCTACCGCGTCTTTCGCAATCTCAACTGGAGTCTCTTAATAGCCCTGTTACGGATGAGGAAATCCGGGC
The DNA here is from genome assembly GCF_027358695.1 of Spea bombifrons. NCBI lineage: Eukaryota > Metazoa > Chordata > Amphibia > Anura > Pelobatidae > Spea > Spea bombifrons. Next base: position 37,619,747 of record NC_071090.1, on the reverse strand, counting down.
GATGATCTCTACACTCAGGACCTCTAAAGCTCCTGGCCCGGACGGGCTTCCCGGCTCGTACTACAAAAAGTTCCAGCCTCTTCTCACTCCTCGTCTACTGGCTCTTTTTCAACGCTTCCTCGGGGGTGATCCTCCGCCCAGTGACATGTTGAAGGCTAAAATTGTTGTAATACATAAGGAGGGTAAAGACCCTTCTGCTTGTGGGAGCTATCGCCCCATCTCGCTTATTAACTCCGACATCAAGCTTTATGCTAAATTACTGTCAGCTCGCTTAAGTTCAGTCATCTCATCCCTGATACATCCAGACCAAGTTGGTTTTATCCCTTCCAGAGAGGCTCCTGACAATATTCGGCGCACGATTGACCTGATTGAGGCGGCCAAGGCTACTACTCAGAGATCTATGCTATTGGCTTTAGACGCCGAGAAAGCCTTCGATAGAATTGACTGGCTTTATATGTGGGAGGTGCTGAACAGGTTTGGCTTTCAAGGCAGCTTTCTGAGCGGGGTGCGGGCGCTGTACAGCTGTCCTACGGCAACGGTGGCCCTGATGGGGTGTGAATCTTCGGCGTTGGACATTAAAAACGGCACCCGTCAAGGCTGCCCTCTTTCCCCACTTTTGTTCGCCTTATGTTTAGAACCACTTGCAGCAGCTATTAGAGCCAGCCCGGACATACAGGGAATTGCGGTACAGGGAGTGCAATACAAATTAAGCCTGTTTGCAGATGACATTCTGCTCACACTGACGAACCCCGTTATCTCACTTCCTAACCTCTTTCGCCTCCTGTCGGACTTCTCCCGTTTCTCCGGTTATAAAATAAATGATTCCAAGTGTGAGGCGCTGGACGTTAATTTGGAGCCCCAAGTCCAACAACTTATTGCGACCAACTTTAAATTCTCCTGGCAGCATTCGTCTATACAGTACTTGGGCATACGTCTAACCAGGGACTTTACAACACTTTATCAAGCCAATTATCCGCCTCTTCTGGACACTTTACGCTCGGATCTGCGCCAATGGGCCCATTACAATATATCGTGGCTAGGGCGCATTTACGCTGTTAAAATGAACTTATTGCCCAGGCTCTTGTATCTTTTTCGGGCGCTACCTGTACCAGTCAAGAAAGAGGAGATTGCGGCGTTTCAATCTACTGTCTTCAAGTATGTCTGGGCCGCTAGACGAGTGCGCATTAACAAGTCGACCATGTATAAACCAAAGCAATCAGGGGGCTTGGCTGTTCCAGATTTTTTATTGTATTATGTGGCGGCTCGAGTCTCTCAGTTAGAAGCCTGGTCTTACCCACCCAACACCCTTCCGTGGGTAGATATAGAGCGAACGCACTTCCTGCACCAGCACCTTGGACAGGTCCTATGGCTGGATAACCCGACGCTTCTCTGTCCTTCCTCCTCCGCTACCATATCGGCTGCGCTCCTTCTATGGCGGACCTGGCGCTTCAAGCTACGTCTGACGGGTCCACTTTCTCCACTCACACCTTTGTTGTCCAACCCCCTATTTCCTGAAGGTATGCATCCATCGTTGTTTCGGTGGTGGTCGGAAGCTGGCTTTCTTACCCTTGGCGACCTGGTTCGGGGAGGACAGATGTTCTCTTTTGCCACACTCCGGGAATCCAAGCATATACCTCCAACTGAAACATTCCGTTACCTGCAAGTTCGCCATTTTATACGCTCTTTATTGGCTAGAGGCGAGATGTCTGCTCTGACCTTTGAACGGCGGTTTATGGCACGGAAACGGCTCAAGGGATCTGTCTCGGCGCTTTACTCCAGCTTTATTTCAGTGACGTCTGCTCACCCGCCCCTATATCGCTCCCAGTGGCACAAGGATTTACTCTCTGCTTACCCTGAAGAGGACTGGGATTCAGCGGCGACTACTCTACATAAGACCACGATTAACACGCTGATTAAAGAACGGGCCTATAAAGTGGTCGCCAGATGGTACACTTCGCCTGTGCAATTGTCGCATATGCTCAACGGTACCAGTGATTGCTGTTTTCGGAGATGCGGAGAACGGGGCACCTACTTCCACGCGTGGTGGACCTGTAGCTTGGTTCAGCCCATATGGTCCTCTGTGTCGGTACTCTTGTCGAGGGCATTACACACTGACGTGCGCTTATCTCCAGAAGTCGCTCTTCTTATGATGGACATTCCTGGTGACACTTTGTCCACACCGAATAAGCAACTTATCCACAGGATATGCGCGGCTGTCAAAAAGGCTATCGCTAAAAGGTGGAAGGGAGCCCCCCCGACCCACAGTGAAATCCAGTCTAACGTCTGGCACATCGTTAATATGGAGAAGATTACTGCTAAACTGCATGATAGCATGCCAAAGTTCGAGGCTATCTGGGAACCGTGGCTCTCTACGTTCCCGGGTCCTAGACCAGTTCATTCTCTGTTCATCCACCTATAACTCGGCAAAGGAGGCTTTTACACTTGCCTTTCTCTTTCTTTTCTCTTCATCTCTCTTTTCTTTTCTCTTCTTTTCCCCTCCCCCCTTTTTCCCTCCCCCCTTACTTGTGAAGTGTTTGCTAGCAGGTTGCTTACTTACCGTGCTTATTGTTTTATTCTGTGCAACAGTAGGGGCCCTCGGGCTTCGATGTATATGATGTTATTCATTGTTGTGCCCATGCTGCACTTTCATGTTTACGGTCGCAGTTTTGACTTGATAATGCTGTGGTATGTATCCGTGTCGATTTCTCATGCACTGTACTGCTGCAACTCTTTGGTTATGGCAACTGTTGCCTTTTCTTATGTTAAAATGCAAATAAACTACTTTAAAAAAAAAAAAAATAGTTTACATGAATTAACATTTACTGGTAAAACTTTTTTCCTATAGGGTCGTCTTATATTCAGGCTTTTTCTTTTTTTCCTAAATTAATATTCAGATTTGGGGGGTCATCTTATAATCAGGGTCGTCTTATAATCGAGCAAATACGGTATTTCTGTTATCCGGGGATGCAGATGAACAGGTTTTCGTGTACTTTTCGGCAGTTACACTTAACCTGTGCAAGAAATCTTAAGCAACACATAAGCATTTATTAAAAAAGTGTAAAAGAAATTTGTGGAAAAATAGTTGCATGGCAAGTGTCTAAATTCATTCTATTTCATAGATACTGTTCCTGCTATTGTTACAAACCCAGCATATTGAAGGTATATTTACCCTATAATTGTTAGAAGTATATGGAACATAATTTTGAAAATCAAGACACAAATAATTGCTTTAGTGGAAATTTCCATAGGTAAAACTACAATTCTTTTAAAAAATATATTCTTTATAATATATGTTGCATTAAAGTTATGAAAATGGTATGACCCAATCTTTCCTGGAAAAAAATAATGTATATTTGTGTAAGGGCATTAAACATTGACAAAAATAATCATGACTGAACAAAGATAGGGTTAGTTATGGCCTAGAATGAACATCAAAAGTAGTCTGGAGAATTGTGAGAAACCAGCAGAGGCGTATCTACTGAAAATAGCGCCTATGGCAAGCACTGAAATTGCGCCCCTGTCCAAATATCTAAAACCCATTTACTAGCCCCTGCTGCCCATATATATATATATATATATAAATATTAGTTCCTGCTGCCGATAGCAGGTATAGATCAACACACAAACCCAGATCAATTGAAATTCACTTGTGATCTCAGCACTGAAGGAATATATACCCACCCCCCCTACCCACTATATAGCCTCTCCCCCTACCCACTTTATATCCTTCCCCCCTACCCACTATATACCCTCTCCCCCCTAGCCACTATATATCCTCCCCCCTAGCCTCTATATATCCCCCCCTAGCCACTATATACCCTCTCCCCCCAGCCACTATATACCCTCTCCCCCCTAGCCACTATATACCCTCTCCCCCCCTACCCACTATATACCCTCTCCCCCTAGCCATTATATACCCTCTCCCCCCTAGCCACTATATACCCTCTCCCCCCTAGCCACTATATATCCTCTCCCCCCTTACCCACTATATATCCTCTCCCCCCTACCCACTATATACCCTCTCCCCCCTAGCCACTATAGACCCTCTCCCCCCTAGCCACTATATACTCTCTCCCCCCCTAGCCACTATATACCCTCTCCCCCCTAACCACTATATACCCTCTCCCCCCCTAGCCACTATATACCCTCTCCCCCCCTAGCCACTATATACCCTCCCCACTATATACCCCCCCTTAGTTCTCTCACCTTGAAGTCCTTGAAGATGCTGCTGTCATCCTGCACCGCTCGCTGGTGCCCGCTGCTTCACTGCTGGGCGCCGAAATATGACGTCATATGACGTTGTCTTCTTTTTTTTTTGATGCGGGGGAGAACCCCCTCTCTCTCCTCCGCATCACTCCTCGCTGGTGCCCGCTGCTTCACTGCTGGGCGCCGAAATATGATGTCATATTACGGCGCTCAGCATGAAATGCCGGCACCGGCACCGGGACGGAGGTAGAGGCCTCGTGGAGGAGAATGAGGGACGCCGAGCGGTTGCTAGGCGCCCCTTTCTCTCCTCCGCATCAAAAAAAAAAAGAAAAAAAAGACGGCGTTTGAAAGCCGCTCACTGGCGCCCCCTTCACATGGCGCCTATGGCACGAGCCATTGGTGCCATACCCTAGATACGCCTCTGGAAACCAGGGACTATAAAGTCAGAATAAGAGTTTGTTTAGTTAAACTTTTGTTTAACTAAAAAGTTGTATTGTCAGGAAATAGGGACTTTAGCTGAAAGAGCAATGTTTGCTGCCCCTTCCCTTCACATAGTCCAAGGAAGGCAAACGAAGGTGACCTGTATTCTATGTCTTGTTGTTCACTTATCGAGCTGCAAAAAGTACATTTTTTTGTTGTGTGCCCAAGACAAACACGGATTGCAATTATAGTAGCCAACTATTATAGCCTATAGAAGAAGTCCTGGAACACTTAAATGTCTGCGGCTTGGACAAACTTCAATGAATTAAGCATTTATTAACAACCCAAATTGCATCATGTGATGGAGTGTTCTTATTATATAAAAGAAGCACTTGATCACTGTATTAAGTGTTACATCTTGGTGTTGGTACCTTTCTAGAACTGAGATTCCTCTATACACACAATGAGCAACATAGCTTGTTTGGTGCTCGCCCTCCTGGCAATTTCTTATGGTAAGTAATATGGTAAGTAATATTCAAATAGATATACGATGTTTGATAGCATATATCAAAGAAAACAGGTTTTTATGTAGTTCCCTTTAAGGTGGATCCGTCACTGTTCCTAAATATTGCATTCTTATTCAGCACCCCAAATAGACCTTTGTAAAATTTAAAAGAGATAAGTATTTTGAACACACCTTGCATGTATGCCTTTGGGGACAGCAGCCTGAACTGAGGACACAAACAGTCATTTCTCCCCTTGTGTGAAGTTACTATGCCTGGTTTTGCCAGTCCTTGTCACATTTTCCATCACATCACATCATCTGTAAAGTAAATAGTCCAAAACATTATTTTAAAAAAAAAACGTTCAAGCTCTAGGTTTTAATAAATGAATTTAGTTATGGGAGAATGTGTGATGCGGACATTTCCCCTGTAAGCAGACTGTAGGGATGGAGGAATTTAGTCACCAAACTCTCAACTTGATACTTTATTTGTCATGAAGTTTTTCCTTTTAGAGAATGGAAGCTAAGAAGTGGTATTCTTTGTTACGAGCCAATAAACAAAACCTCATGAAATCTATTCAATACATGATCTGCCAAACACCCCATATTACTTTAAACAAGATGAGTGTCAAATAAGCTTAAATGAATATTTATTGTTAGCAAGAAAATTGTATTAGAAGACTATTCATCTGGAAATGTCATTAGCTTGTATTGCTATTAAAAAGTTAACTTACTATACATAGGTAATATTTTAATTACTACGTTTTTTTTTGTTTTTTTTTAAATATTATTTTAGGCACAACGGTCAATGGAGACACATGCGTTTTTAAAGTATGTATACCTTTACTGGATAATCTTTTATTGAACAAACAATGACATAGGTAGATTCACATGAGAAATAAGAATAAAAGTACAAGACTAAATATACTAAGATAAAAAAGCATCTCTCTTATATTTACATGTCTGAGTGTGGCGAGAAAAGTCCATCTAAATAAAATATGTTTCATTTTTTACAATGCATGACTATTTGCTACTTCATGATGTCAAAGATTTATGTGTGTCTGAACCTATTTTGAACTCCAATCTAACTAAAATCTAACTAAAATCTAATTAAAATCGCTGTATTGAGTACATGTTCATCATGAGAAAAAGAGACATAAATTGTAGCTTAGGGCACTGCAGATGTAATATCATTTACTTATTTACAAAGATATCTGGAGCTTTATCATCGTATTGATCACTATAAGAAAAGGTAGAATCATACAACTAGTAGAATTCATTTGAAGCCCCCAGGTGCTTTTTTAAGAGGTAACTTATGTTTTTTATTATTATTATTATCTAAAACTCACTTAGAAAATGTAGGTTTGTGAAAAATAATATCACATTTAACTAATACACCAAATGGTTAAAATGGGTTATGCCTAAATGTGAAAACATATAACTATTATACGATATTTAGTTAATGAGTGATCTATAATTGTTATTTTTGTTTTTTTGTATTTCAGGAAAACATTGACCTGGTGACGCTGAATGCTTGTCTGTCACAAATAAAAGATGTAGGTTTGGTCTCAAAAAAACATTTCTATTCTTGTACCTAATTACACTAAGAGGAAGTCTCAGGTGAAGCTTGGGAGTTGTGCCTAAGTTTGAGAGGACAGGGAATTAAGGTAGGGGTCATCATTGGAGGTGGGGGGTAGTAACAAAGTGAGCAGCAACAGAAAATGGGACGAAGGAGAGGGAGTGAAACATTAAATGGAAGGGTATGAGGAAAACTGGTTGGTGAAGGGGGGAATGTGATTATCAATAATAAAATGGAAGGGGATGGTGAATAGAGGAGAGGAAGGCAGGAAAGCAAAGAGAACAGAAAAAAGAGATAAGGATAGTGATGAAGTGTGAGCATCAACTGGACACAGAGGGCATGAAAGGAAGGAGTGAAGACAAAGGAAAAGGGAGAATGTGAGAGTGAGCATCATCGGGATAGGGAGGAAGGTGGTCTTTAAATGAGAATAACATAGAGAAAGAGTTGAGATACTAGTGAGATGAAGGAGAAGTAAGAAGGGAAGAAAAGAGAGACAAAATGAGGGGGCAACAAACATGAAAGGGGGTAATGTGGGAACATAGAGCACCATGAAACCGTAGCAGAAGAGAGACAAAAGACACAAGTGGAAACTGGGATGTAGGAATCTTTACATGAAATTTTATTAGCGATCCGCAGGGGGTAATTGTGATTGTGATTGTAAATTAGTGCTTGAGGAAGGGCAATTGTGCTTGTAAGATCCTCACAATCATTGGTTTTGCTATAATGAGGAGGTTAACCAGAACTTTTGCAACTGAGGCAGCTTTGAAACAAATGTCACTGGCAGGAACACATCATGTTAGAGAGTGAGGGATGATCACAGAGAACATCAATCTGTGTGGACTGCAGAAGGAAGATATTTGCTAATCTGGTATGGGATCCTGAGAGCTCAAGGCGCTAGTAGTTTCTCAGTAGTTTTTCTCATCTGGTTCCGGTTTTCCATGAAGATTGCATTCAAATAAGAGATCTCCAAAGGGCTCACAAATTTTCTAAGACTATTTCCTGAATACTTATGGCCATTCACTGAGCCTGCCATAGTTACTGAATTACTATATTTTCTATCTAGGGAACATCGGATTCTGTTAAGAATTTGGTAACTGTTATTTGCGGGTATGAAAACGTCAAGGTAAATATATGTATTTATTAACATTTTTTGCTTTTTATTTTTTTACATTTTAATCTGGTGAAAACTGACATATAATGGATTGCAAGATTTCGAGAATATCTAGGCCTGAAGAAGTGAGCTAGATAGTCTTGAAAGCTTGCAATCCATTATGCGTCAGTTAGCCAGGTATTATCTTTACCAAATTTGCTTTCTCTCTTTCTATGACTATAGATTTTTTTAGATAAATTATAAACCTTGTTGATTAAATTAGTTGTGTAAATTTACATTTAATCTCCACATCTGAACTATTTTCAACTAAAGATCTGAAGCACTGATCTAACAGACTCAGACTTTTTTAAACTAAACTTTCTACCCAGCCTTTAAACCAGACATCATGGGTTATGAAAACCCTTACATCTACTGCAGCAGAATGTCTGATATAAAAATATGTGTATCTCTGTTAAAGGGAATATAATAGTTTGTTAGTTTCATTAAAACGTATTATATACAGACAGTTTTTTTTGCCTTCTGTATCGGTTTGTTTAATCTGTAAGTTTTAGTTTTGTCATACCTTTTGAAAGTGTCTATTGCAAGAAGCACTGTGTAATTTGTTGGTGATATATAAAAAAATGTAATAATAATCTGGACCTGGGTCTGAAGACCAACATTCAAAACATATGTCCTATACATTAAAGAAAAGGTGCTATACATACCGTATTTGCTCGATTATAAGACGAGGTTTTTTCCAGAGCAAATGCTCTGAAAAATAACCCTCGTCTTATAATCAGGGTCGTCTTATAATCAGACCTCAAATAGGTCTGATTATGAGACTAAGATCCAGATCCCCCGCAGCGATGCAGGGGACCTGGATCCTCCTGTGTTAACCCCCCCCCAACTTACCGGTGCTTCTGAGTCCCCGGTGCTTAGTCCGGGCTGCGTGTAGAGCTCTACGCGATACAATCGCGTAGAGCTCTACACGCTTCCCGGACTAAGCACTGGGGACCCAGATGCAGGGGACCTGGATCCTCCTGTGTTAACCCCCGACCCAATTTACCGGTGCATCTGAGTCCTCGGTGCTTAGTCCGGGCTGTGTGTAGAGCTCTACGCGATATAATCGCGTAGAGCTCTACACGATACAATTGCGTAGAACTCTACACGCTGCCCGGACTAAGCACCGGGGACTCAGATGCACCGGTAAGTTGGAGGGGGGCATAACACAGGAGGATGCAGGGGACCTGCATCCTCCTGTGTTATGCCCCCCCCCCTCCAACTTACCGGTGCTTCTGAGTCCCCAGTGCTTAGTCCGGGCAGCGTGTAGAGCTCTACGCGATTCGCGTGGAGCTCTACATGCTGCCCGGACTAAGCACCTGGGGCTCAGATGCAGGGGACCTGGACCCTCCTGTGTTATGCGCCCCCCCCAACTCAGAAGCACCGGTAAGTTTGGAGGAGGGAGTGTTACATGGGGGGGTGTAAGGCATTTCTGGAGGCAGAGTGCTCTGTGAAATGCCTTTTAACCCCTTTAATGCCACTCTGCCTCCTGAAATGCCTTAAACCTCCCTATATGCCACTCTTCCCCATAATATGCCTTTTAACCCTCTAAGTGCCAGAGTGGCATATAGGGTTAAAAGGCATATCATGGGGCACAGTGGCATATAGGGTTAAAAGGCATATCATGGGGCACAGTGGCATTTAGAGGGTTAAAAGGCATATCATAGGGCACAGTGGCATATAGGAGGTATAAGGCACTTCTGGGGCAGATGTGCATAACTGGGGGGCAGGTTGGAAAATAGAAGGAAACAAACCAAAATATTTTTCTCAAGCATAGCTTTTATTAAAAAAATTGTTTAAATGAATTAACATTTACTGGTAAAACTTTTTTCCTATAGGGTCGTCTTATATTCAGGCTTTTTCTTTTTTTCCTAAATTAATATTAAGATTTGGGGGTCGTCTTATAATCAGGGTCGTCTTATAATCGAGCAAATACGGTATTAGTAAGAAAGGTGAGTATATCTTACAGGTTATTACAAATAAAATATTGGTATTGGTAAAGGTATCAGCATTTACTGTATTCAATACATGACGTATGTGTGTTATTATGTAGGTGTCTAATGATCCAGAATTGATGAAGACCTTTCTGGTGGACCTGGATAAGGCCTTGGTAAGATGCATTTCCTCTTTGTCTGTCACTCTAATCAATTATAATGATCAATGTGAATTACATTTACTGTATGCATTTACCCGGTTTTACATGTTATGGGCATGAAGATACATAAATTACTGTCCAAGGTGCTCATGTAAAATATGAGTTGGATTCCTTCCTGTTTTATCAACTGAATGTATTAAGGTTTTGCATATCTATGCACTATTGTGCCTGTGGAAATTTGGTGAATTAATGTTGGGGTGTTGGGTTAATAATCCTACTATACACCGACATCGCAGCTCATCATTCAGTTCTCTTGCACTCAGCACTCTGTCTTGTTTTTATAGCTGGGGGTTGAATGCCCAGTAAATTTGAAAACAGAAGGCTGCACTCTGGTAAGTAATTCCTTAATTCAAAATTGCATTGACTTTCTATAGAGTCCATCACATAAAATGACATTCATTTAAAGGGACAGTTTACTGTAGCTGACAGCCCCACTATAGAAGAATGCATATTAAAATTCCCTGTGAAGCAGCCAATCAGTGGCAGGGAAGCTCTTTCCAGATGGGGATCTAAAGAGACCCCCAGCCCACAGAGTCCACCAAGCCAGCAGTGTAGCTGACTGCAGATATGTATATCATTTGTAAGGGGGTCCCCCTGAAAAAGGGGACCACATAGCTATCATATGCATTACAGTGCATATGGTGGATGGCTTGACCCTGTAAAGGACTAAAAGTTATAACTTAATATTTGTTAGCACTATCGATAAACACATAAAATTACTAGTACTAAATCTCAGACTTTACATAGCCCATGATTCTTCCGGTAAGGGCTCCACTCAAATACATAAATGGAAATAATGAGATTTCAGTAACATGGGATGGCATTTATATAAATTAAGTGATCAGCTGATTTAATTACTTTATAGACTTAATCGATATAACAGCCCTGACTACAATTATTATTTTTTTAATTTCAATTTCTTGATTTGAATCTTATTAATTTTCTCTTCCAATTAGAATCTATAGTTGCATATTTCCATTCAAATGGTGCTAGTGGAAACTATAAATTTCATAGGCGGTTTGATTTATAAACTGAATTATTATCTATTTAATATTGATATTTTTGGAAATTTCCCTCCCTTTGAGTAGCTGACTATATGGATCTATAGTCAGATATATAGATAGATTGATAGATAGACAGATACATAGATGGACCAAGATAAGTAGATTTCATATTCAGATATAAATATCCCGTTTCAGTCTTCCACGTGAGTGATAAATAGCGTGTTTTACATGAAAATCTGATCAGGAATGGCCATTTGTTTAAAATAAAATATAATCCTTTCTCTTCCAGGAGCAACTCCTTGCGGCAACAAATGAATTAGTCCTTTCCATTTACGGAATTCTGGTAACATTTTTCATTTTATCTCTTTAAAATCAAAATAAAATACTATGTGATTAAATCATTGTTTTTTAATACTGTGACAAAAGGTGTGGTAAAGTGGTAGATGGCAGGTATATTAGACCAGCCTTGGTCAATAGTAGTCTCCTTTAACCCCTTCCGGACCGGAGTTGGCAAACTGCGTCTTCCCTTGAAGACCGCAGTTTTTTTAAAAAATATTTAAATTCCGTGCTCGTGATTCGCTGCAAAGCGATCACGTGCATGGAATTGAGGGGGAGTGGCTGCCCCTCTCGATCCCAGCGTTCAAAGCGACACTGGATCGCGTATCATCGATGACGTACATCGGTCTGCCAGTGATCTTTGACCCGGAAGTACCAGGTACGTCCCGGTCTTGAAGGGGTTAAAATGGCCCAGGGAAAGATGTTGTTTGTTTACAAACTGCACTACTGGCAGTTTGCAAAACATGATAAGGGTCCCTGGGGTGGAGCATCTGGAAGATCAGGGTGGGCCAGTGCTCCAACAGCACTAATTGCTGTTTTGATCCAGTCCAGAGCCTGCATTCTGGACAGGAGCTCCACAGGTGTGGACTAAGTAGCAGCTCACCTGTAGTTGATTAATTAGCAGGCAGATGGTAAAAGGGATTGAGCCTGATTCAGAGAAAGGGAGCCATTGTTATGCCAGCTAGGAGAGCTGATGAACTGAGGAGTGGTTTCTCTCTGCAAAGCTGTTTTGTCCTAAGCAAGTGCTCAAGCAAGCAAAGACTGTTATCCTGTGCTGCTTATAACTGCTGCTGTTATTCCTGAAAAATAAACATTGATACTGAGCTGGATGTGTCCTGGGCTTCATTTACCCTGGAAGACTGTGGTTACAACCAAGATCCTTGACAAAAATCAAGAAAAGGGGAGGCCTGTCACAATATATACAAATAACTTTTCAATAGATAAAAAAAACTCATATTGCAGATCAGCAAAATGCATCAAGTATCTCCTAACATCACTGTAGGTTAAATGTTATTTATTGGCTAATTCTTAGCCAATGCCAGAATTCACTGTAATGTCACTAAAAAGCATAATACTTCATCAACGTTTTATGCAGCTATATTTCTACTATATAATGATTTTACTATATGTTGTTTTCTACAGTTACCTGGGTGCCCTTTGGTGGTAAGTTTATAGTAAACATTTAAACCAATTATATATATATATATATATATATATATATATATACATACACATCTTGACAAAGGTCACGCTGTGATTTGAAACGTCAATGTAATTGTTGATAGGTAAATAAAATTTGTGATTGTTAAGCAATACAAGACCTGTGAGTGCACTTGTTTTCTGGATTGTTACAAGGTTGGTTGAGGAATCACCAGGGCAAGTCGATGTTGCTTGTGGACTGAGTGCAGGGTAAGTGTTTTTTTATATATATATCTATAGACTACTGTTCAGAAGTTTGGGGTCACTTAGCTGTTTTCATGGGCCAAAAGGAAATTTCTAGCTGATGCAAAAGGAGTTTGTAATGATTCATACTTAATAACTTAAACCTCTGTATGCCTATGAAGATATTCCATACGAAATCAGCTGTTTCCAGCTACAATAGTCATTTATAACATTAACAACCTCTGTGCTGTGTTTCTGATCCATTTTATGTTACTTTAAAGAACATTTCTAAGTGACCCCAAACTTTTGAATCATATTGCATTTCTATAAAAAAATAATCATTTCAGGGATACAAAGTGTCTGTACTAATCCCCAAGTTAAGCATAGCTTTGAACATTTTCCAGGGTAGGCATCCTGTATCAACAAGTTTTTAATAAGGTACTGAACACACAACTGAGATGGAACTTAGCTCATGTTGCCAGACTCAAATCTGGCGTTGCACATCTTGCTTTTGCCAGGTTACCCAGCTATGCTATTTCCTAACGCAAGACTTCATTTTAAGATAACAAAAAACAAATATTTAGTAGTGTAGTTGCTGTTCAAACATGGTATGTTCAGACATGCCTTCTTCTTTCTTATTTTTCTCTGTGATCCTCTGTTCTCCCTCTCATATTTGTATAATATGCATTGACAATACTTGTCCATTCAATTGCTTTCCATACATCATTGTACTTCAGTAACTTATGGCTCTATGGGTAGTCTCGCTGCACAATCTTCTCATTACTGTATGCTCTCATACTTATTTGCAATAAAATTATCATTTTAATAATAAAAAAGATGCATAATGCCCTAAAGATTTAGATCTTTGATGTGTATTATTTAATGTGAGACATTAATTCATTTTTTTCTGCTTTCACAATTCAGAACCTTTGAACTAACGCACGAGGAAGGAACAACAAAGGCTGTGGTGTCAACATGATCTTTTAATTTTTTTCTGCAGCAAATCAATAAATGCTTATTCTTCTTGCCTATGGCTGTCTTATAAATCAACTAATAAAAAATAATGCTAAGCAAAATAAGCTTACATTTTGGTGTTTTTTTTACACGGATAAACAAAGGATTTTAGATATATGTGCATTTTTATTGCAAACCTCTCCATACAACAGAATTTGAAATTGACAAATTCATCTTGTACCCTTTTTAGTAGAAACATAGCACTCTTGCCTGGACCCCCCACTATATTAGAAGATGGAAGGATCATGACATTCCTGGGTTTGAAAAGGGACTGGAAAATGGGTGGAAGCAGCCAGGGAGTTGGTGATTTTTAACATTACTGTTCCTAAGGATTGATCAGAATGATTGCAGTACTTGGAGCCTTCCAGCACATCTGCCACTTTTCCAGGTTATCTTCTATTTAGTCATACATTAACATTGTTCATATCTAGAAAAGGCTGAGGGGGGGGGGCTTTCATTCAGGGGTATGGCTAGCACTAGTTGGACTTGAGTGGGCAGGAAGTTGGCAGAACCTGGGCAGGGAGTGGACACAATCAAGTGCACCAACAACTCATAAGTGAATAAAAGACAAATAGATGACACTGTTATATACTAAAACTCCAAGTGCCTCAAAACCAATGAGATTTTTGAAACCTACAAGCTGAGCATAGAAAAAAAAATCAAAAATGCCTCTGTTAAATGGACAAATGCTAGTGCGGTCAATAAAACCTTCAATATATTTAAAAAACTGCTTGTCTGCATGAAGTCACAGTACCATATACCCCAGGGTAAGGGCTGGCACCTTGTGGTCCAGGGGCAAGTAAAGCCAAGTGCCCCAAATGTGCTCATTGTGCATGTCCCCCTCCCACAACCCCAGTAACTCACATATACACTGGCAAACATATTTACACACACACTTACACACTGCGTTAATAAACACACACTTACAAATACACATCCATACACATTGAGGCTTACATGCACACATAAACATTCATGCTAATACACACTCACACATAGACATTCATGCTCACATACAATTATACATATACATGCTAACACACATAATCATGCTCACATACAAATACGTATAAATTCTTGCTCACACACAGACCCACATTCATGCTAACATACACATACACACACACATTCATGCGCACACGTACGTATAAACATTCATGCTAACACACAAACTCACTCTTATGCTAACGCACTTATATGTACACACGCAATCTAACATGCATACTCACTTTCTCCCTTACCGATTATAAGAAGACCCTGATTATAAGACGACCCCCCAAAATCTGAATATTAATTTCTGAAAAAAAAGGAAAAAGCCTCAATATAAGACAACCCTATAGGAAAAATGTTTTACCAGTAAATGTTAATTCATGTAAACTATGTGAACTATTTTTTTTAAATAAAAGCTATGATTGAGAAAAATATTTTGTTTTTATTTCCTTTTTTTCCAACCTGCCCCCCGCTAGTTATGCACATCTGCCCCCAGGCTTGCCACTCTGCCTCAGAAATGCCTTATACCCCCTATATGCCACTGTGCCCCATGATATGGTCACTTATCACTATGTGATCAGTGAAATGTAATTAAAAAAGTGAGGAGAAAAAATCATAAGTAGAATCATCAAGTTCAAAGAAAATATGTCAATAAATGGGTACAAAAATGTATTTAAGTCCCAAAATGCCCTCCCAAAAATCCTGGCATGAAAAGAATAAAAATACCAGCATCTGATATACCCTGTGGCGTCTAGTTTTCAATAATATATGGTTTAATGGAGTAAATTGAATTGTCTGGTTTAAAAAATGACAAGAATAGGGAATAGGCGCAAACTGACCAGATGTAAATAATTTTTTTAAAAAAAATCGTGCACCTCCCAATTGTGACATTTTATCCCCTAAACAAAGCTGGTTCAGGTCATAAGGGCACTTTAGGATTCTATGCCTCCAGTGCTGAGTTAACATGTGAACAATAATAATAACAAAATTAATATATATATATATATATATATATATATATATATATATATATATGATTGCTAACAGCAATCACACTCCTAAAAAGGAATCATCTGCTGTCTTTGGGCCAGTGACTATATGTCAGGGAAATGTAGCAGGTTTATTACAAAATTATTTGGAGCATCTTTGATAGTGACTTTATCTAAGGAATCTAGTAAAAGCAATCTCATCGTCTCTCCTTTTTTCACACATCCGGAAGGATACTGGTGAAATCTCTTTGTATGTCCTATATCCCTCTGCTACTAATGAGGTCTTATTGTGTTAAATAGGACCTATATCTACTTACAAGGTTTGCTGTTTTTGTTCCAATATTGGTAACATTTGAGGACGGCATTGTCTTCTGACTAAGTAGATCACAATGCCCTTGTTTCCTGGCATCCAATTGGCTACACCAGCAGAAAAGAACAATTCAACGGGACCTCTGTCATTCTGAGTGGTCCTAATGGTCATTTCTGACAACAAGTATTATCAACCACTTCCATGTACACACACACTTCAGTGACCCAGAGAAGTGTTTAAAAGGGCAGGACCAAAGGGAACTTTGAATTAATGTATACTGTGACAGTGTGAACCCCAGGGAGATGATTAGCATGGCATCTGAGTACAGCTGCTATGCAGATTATACATATGGGTCCCTGGGGTGGAGCAATTGGAGAGCAGGGTGGGCCAATGCTCCATTCCCCCATTCTGTGGAAACTCCATGCCGGGTTTTCCAGGAGGCAAGAAATCTGCAGGATCCGGTCCGGGATTTCTATGAGGCCGGCGTCAGGCCCAGGTGCTGGGCATTAAAAACCCCTGGAGCCTGATACTCAGGGAGACTGTTGGGGGAAGAGGAAGTTTCCCTGAGCTCCCAGGGCAAGGAGAGGCCCTGAACAAGATCATCCCTGAGCCAAGTGAGGCAATACCTGCCTGGACTCTTTTGTGTGCTGTCTGGGGGAGGTTTTCCAGAGCCTGGCGTAGCTGGGTCTGGTTGGGAGGTTGAGTTAGTGGGTGATTAGGCTGGTCAGTCTAGACCAGCATAGTTAAGTTAGAGAGGGCTCCAATTGGGAGCTAGGTTTTCTTTTTATGATTTGGTTTTTGGGGTTCAAGTGGTTAAAATAAAGCGCTGTTTTGTTTAAAGCTGCTTTTCCTGACTCTGATTGCCCTAGAGGACCGTGCTTAGGACCCCTAAAAAGTGACATGTGTGGCCCTCATGCTACAGGGTTTGTCACAATACCTAGAGGGCAAGGTTCTAACCTTTTGTTTCCGATGAAATATCGGCTCCTCTCAGGGCCGCGCGGCCGCCCATTTAAATGGACGATTCGGGCACGACAGGGCCGTCTTTAATGCCCACAGCATCCGCGGTGGGCCGGCCGGCACACCGAGATGCCATTGTGAGTCGTAAAGCGGCGGTTAGGCCAGCGTGCCTGCTGTCACTAACGGTGGTTCAGGCTGTGGATCCACGCTGCAGTACCAGGAAAGGCGCCCCCAAACGGTGATGACGAGCAGAGCAGGAACAACCAGATAGTACTAGGAGCTGGCAATCGGATAGTCGGGGTCACGAGCAGAGGTCAGGTCAGGCAGCAAACAACGGATAGCCGGGGTCACGAGCAGAGATCAGGACAGGCAGCAAACTATGGATAGTCGGGGTCACGAGCAGAGGTCAGGTCAGGCAGCAAACAACGGATGGTCAGGTTCAAGCAAAGGTCAGGCAACGAAAAGGCAAATAAGGTTCAGGAACGCTAGTGAAGGCAATAAAGGCACTATCACAGGCAAGGGGTACATGCAGACTGAGGGTTTAAATAGTCCTCTTGCTCAGGATCCTCCTACCCCCTAAATTAGGGGGAGGAGGAAAAAAGATAAATACCCCTTTAAGACGCGGCATGAATATTCATGAGATAGCCGTTCGCGCATGCGCGAACGGCTCTCATGCTGCAGAGACGCGCGCCCCGTCTAACTACAGATCACCACACGGGGGCGCGCGTCTAACGGCTAGACGGACCACATCGCGTCTTCCCGCGAGAAGGGGGCTGAACGCGCGGGCTGCGTCTCGGCTCCCCTGCTCGTGGCAACGCCGGAACCGCCGGGACCGCCGGGACCGCATGTAAGGTAACAGTACCCCCCTGTCTACAAGCGCCATCCTGGCGATTAGGAGCCGGTTTCTGGGGAAATTTCCTGTGAAAGGCACGAATCTTGGCTGGAGCATGGACATCAGAGGACGGGACCCAGGAACTCTCTTCAGGACCGTATCCCTTCCATCTAATAAAGTATTGCCGTCTCCCCTGTTTCTTTCTAGAGTCCAAGATGGTTTGTACTTCATATTCTTCTTCACCTTGGACTATTACCGGATCAGGAGCACGAACCGTGGGGGAGAATTGATTTCTAATTACTGGTTTTAATAAAGAAATATGAAACGCATTATTAATGCGCAGTGTTTTAGGTAGAACCAGAGAATAAGTAACTTCATTAATTTTTGTTTTAATTTTATATGGACCAATATATTTAGGTCCTAAGGTTCGGGCGGCTTGCTGGAGGTGAAGATATTTCGTGGAAAGCCACACATAGTCTCCTGGATTGAGCACCGGCCCTTTGGATCTAGACTTATCAGCGGTTTGCTTCTGCAAAACCTTAGTCTGCTTTAACTGTTCCGAAATAAGTGCCCAATGTCACGTAGAACTTGAAATTGAGCTTCAGCTGCAGGTACCCCTGTAGAACTGGTTTCTTCAGGCCAGAGTGCTGGTTCATAACCGTGAACCGCTTTGAATGGGGACATCTGTAGTGCTTCATGATAAGAGCAGTTGTAGGACCATTCCGCAAGATGCAAAAGTGTCGACCAATCGGACTGATCCTCCGAGACGTACATTCTAAGATATTGCTTAAGTACTTGATTTGTTCTTTCAGCTTGCCCATTAGATTGAGGATGATGGGAAGATGAAAAATGCAACTCGATTCCCATAAGTTTACACATCGCTCTCCAGAATTTCGAGATGAATTGTGACCCCCTGTCCGAAATGATGATTTGCGGAACTCCATGTAGTCTTATGATCTCTCTCATGAAGGTGTCTGCTAATGTACTGGCAGATGGAAGTTTAGCTAGAGCGATAAAATGTGCTTGCTTGCTGAATAAATCAACCACTACTAAAATAGTCGTATGGCCTTGAGAAGGAGGCAGGTCCGTGACAAAATCCATGGCTATGTGTTGCCAAGGCTGATCTGGCACAGGCAACGGACATAATAACCCTGCCGGTCTGGTATGAGGGGTTTTGTTATGACCGCAGATAGTACATGCTTGCACAAATTCAGATATGTCACGTATCATAGTAGGCCACCAGAAATTCTTCTGCAGAAGAAATTTAACATTCCGAGTTCCCCGGTGACCCGCTACCGGAGAGGCATGACCCCAAGACAAAATGGCTTTACGGAAACGGGGTTGCACATAAAGTCTCCCAGGCGGAGGAATTTGTCCTCTGGGACGGGGTGTCTGTGATTTAGAGATGTGCCACATGAGAGTGCTATGTATCGTGGCAATTATTTTCGTAGGAGGGATTATAGGTTCGACCGACTTTTCCACATTAGGCGCCTCATGTCTTCTGGACAGGGCATCAGCCTTCGTATTCTTTGAACCCGGCCGAAAAGAAATGGCGAAATTAAATCGTGTGAAGAATAATGCCCATCGAGCCTGACGTGGATTGAGTCTCTTGGCCTTTTCTATGTACACCAAGTTTTTATGGTCCGTAAGAATGGTAATAGGAATTTCAGTCCCCTCAAGCAGATGTCGCCATTCCTCTAACGCTAATTTAATAGCCAGCAACTCCCGGTTCCCTATGTCATAATTTTGTTCCGCTGAAGAGAAAGCCTTAGAAAAATAGGAACAGGGATGTAGACGATTCGAAATTTGGTCTCTCTGGGAAAGAATGGCCCCAGCCCCGGTCTCAGACGCATCAACTTCCAAAGTAAACGGCAAGTCTGGATTGGGACGTTGTAGGATAGGGGCAGTCGTAAAGGCCAACTTCAATCTTCCAAAAGCATCTCGAGCTTCAGGGGTCCAAGACTTTGGATTCGACCCCTTCCGAGTAAGTGCAATTATGGGAGAGATGATCTGGGAAAAATTGCGAATAAAGCGACGATAATAATTGGCGAACCCTACGAATCGTTGAATGCCTTTAATGTCAGAAGGTTCTTCCCAATCTTGGATGGCTGTTATCTTGCCTGGATCCATCTCCAGCTGCCCGGCAGAAATAATATATCCTAGAAACTTCACCTTATCGCACTCAAACTCGCACTTTTCGACTTTGGCAAATAGGGAATGTTCTCTTAATCTTTGTAGCACCTGGCTAACATGTTGCCGATGCTCTTCCAAATCTTTTGAATAAATGAGAATGTCATCGAGGTAGACCATAACATGAGATAACAACATATCCCGGAAGATATCGTTCACGAAGCTCTGGAACACAGCTGGGGCATTGCATAGCCCGAAAGGCATCACAAGATATTCATAATGTCCATATCTCGTATTGAACGCCGTCTTCCATTCGTCCCCCTCTTGGATTCTAATCAGATTGTAGGCCCCTCGTAGATCTAGTTTCGTGAAGATAGTGGCATCTTTCAGCTGATCATAAAGTTCTGTAATGAGGGGAAGCGGATACTTATTTTTTATGGTAATTTTATTTAAGCCCCTGTAATCAATGCAGGGGCGCAAGGATCCATCTTTCTTGGACATAAAAAAGAAGCCTGCTCCTGCTGGTGATGCGGAAGGTCTGATGAACCCTTTCTGTAAACTTTCTTCAATGTACTGGGCCAAGGCTTGATTCTCCGGATGGGATAATGGATATGTATGTCCCTTAGGTGGATTGGTGCCAGGCAACAATTGTATCGTACAGTCATACGCCCGATGAGGAGGTAAAGTTTCTGCTTTTCTCTTTGAAAAAACATCTAAATACTCCCAATACTGAGGGGGTACCAGATGACGTGGATCTTGAGCAGGTACTTCGAGCATAAGATTTAATTTAGTAGGAGTGCTGCAACAGTTCTTTAAACATTCTTTACTCCACGCCAGAATCTGTCCTTCTCTCCAGTCTATGCTGGGATTATGTTGTTGTAACCACGACATTCCCAGGATGACTGGAATATGAGGACTGGATAACACATCAAACCGTATTTCTTCAGAATGGAGTATCCCAATGATGGCACCAATAGTCTCGGTTTGGAGGGACACAATCCCGGTTCCTAGAGGAGAACCATCTAATGCCGTAATAGAGGTTTTCTGAGTCCTGGGCTGTAAGGGAATACTGTGTTCCAGGGCCCAACCTTTGTCTATAAAATTTCCAGCCGCACCCGAATCAATGAAAGCTTGGGTGGCCACTTGGTGGCCTGTCCACTGCAGCTTGATGGGAACCAAAAGTCTTGGTGACTGAGGAGGTGAAGCAACAGTAGCACTTAGTGAAGCACCTCCGGCCTCCACTAAGCTCTGGCGTTTCCCGATTTCCTAGGGCAGGCAACAATCAAATGTCCTTTTTGTCCACAATATAAACACAGTCCCAATGATCTGCGGCGTTGTTTCTCTTCCACGGATAAATGAAGCACAGGACCGATCTCCATAGGCTCTGCCACAGTAGCTGCAGGTTCAGTAGGTGCAGGAGTAGGATGTCTGATCCAAGGCCTAACTGGACGTGGCCTACGATCGCGTTCTCGGTCGCGTTCAAATTTTCTCTCCTGACCTCTGGCCTCCAACCGAAGACATAATGTGATCAGATTCTCCAGATCATGGGGAATTTCACGATAGGTGAGTGCATCCTTGATTGATTCGTTCAAACCCCTGCGAAAGGCGGCTTTCAGGGAGCTGACATTCCAGTCTGTCTCATACGCCAAAGTACGAAATTCAACGGCGTACTGGGCCACAGTTCTCCTGCCCTGTTGCAGTTCCATAAGAATGGATTCAGCGGCTTCACGTCTCCCAGGAGCATCAAACACAGCACGAAAGGATGCGATAAAGGCGTCTGCGTCTTCCAAAATGGGTGAGCTCTGTTCTAGTAGAGGTGATACCCACGCCAATGCTTCTCCTTTTAATAAGTTTATAATAAAAGTCACTCTGTTGCAATGAGAGGAGAAAGTATGAGGATGTGCCCGGAAATGTAAGGCGCACTGATTGAGGAACCCACGACACTCTTGAGGATCACCAGAAAATTTGTCAGGTAATGGCATCTTGGGTGCTGGAACAGCGGTACTTGGCCCCGGAACAGAAGGGGCCGAATCAGATGATGCCCCTTGCGAGATGGACGGAGACATGTTCGTGGCCATAGATCTTAGTAGGTCTGCGACATCGTCTAACTTCCGTTCCAAGGATTGGAGTTGAGAAGCGTGAGCAGATAGAACTTGATCCTGTCTGTCTTGTCGGTTGGACATCCTTGCCAAGTCTGCGGGATCCATATTAACGGCCTGTGATACTGTCACTAACGGTGGTTCAGGCTGTGGATCCACGCTGCAGTACCAGGAAAGGCGCCCCCAAACGGTGATGACGAGCAGAGCAGGAACAACCAGATAGTACTAGGAGCTGGCAATCGGATAGTCGGGGTCACGAGCAGAGGTCAGGTCAGGCAGCAAACAACGGATAGCCGGGGTCACGAGCAGAGATCAGGACAGGCAGCAAACTATGGATAGTCGGGGTCACGAGCAGAGGTCAGGTCAGGCAGCAAACAACGGATGGTCAGGTTCAAGCAAAGGTCAGGCAACGAAAAGGCAAATAAGGTTCAGGAACGCTAGTGAAGGCAATAAAGGCACTATCACAGGCAAGGGGTACATGCAGACTGAGGGTTTAAATAGTCCTCTTGCTCAGGATCCTCCTACCCCCTAAATTAGGGGGAGGAGGAAAAAAGATAAATACCCCTTTAAGACGCGGCATGAATATTCATGAGATAGCCGTTCGCGCATGCGCGAACGGCTCTCATGCTGCAGAGACGCGCGCCCCGTCTAACTACAGATCACCACACGGGGGCGCGCGTCTAACGGCTAGACGGACCACATCGCGTCTTCCCGCGAGCAGGGGGCTGAACGCGCGGGCTGCGTCTCGGCTCCCCTGCTCGTGGCAACGCCGGAACCGCCGGGACCGCCGGGACCGCAGGTAAGGTAACACCTGCACAGTGCCGCTCAAGGGGGCAGAGTCACACGGAACAGCTCCTCGTGACAGCTAGAAGAGCACGTTGGAGGACAGCAGCAGTGAAGGATGGCAGCAAAAACATAAGTATTAAAAAAATAAAAAAAATAGTTGGGGTAATGGGCGGAAGGGGAGCCATATTCAAAGGGGGGGGCTGCATTGGGACAACAATTAACTGCAAAATGGGGGTGGCTAGGGGGTATAAGTACATAACAGGGTGGTTGGGGCACCACATAAATCAATACACAAAGGTGGGGGGTGGGTGGCTGGGTTCAATATACATTATTGACATTAACAGTGCAAAGGGGGGCATCAATACACAAGGGAGGGGAGCTGGCTGGGGACTTCACATAAATCAATACACAGGGGTGTTGGGGCATAATGTACAAAGGGGGCTGGCTGGGGGCACAAATCCACATGGGGCAATACACAAGGGGCATAATGTACAAAAGGGGCTGGCTGGGGGCACAAATCCACATGGGGCAATACACAAGTGTGTGGGGGGAAATACATTAAAACCAAGGGGGGGGGGTGGCTGGGGCATCAATACCCCAGGGGTGAAAACAAACAGCAAACCAGTGTGGAAAGCATTTTGGATGTGGGTGTCAGTGTCGCAGAGCCTGTCCTTGTGTGTGTGTGTGTGTGTGTGTTTGGCTGTCGGTGTGGCAGAGCCTGTCCTGGTGTGTGTGTTTGGGTGTCGGTGTTGAAGAGCTTGTATAGGTGTCAGGGCGGGCTGTTTGGGGACAAAGTTGGCTCACTTTGGACTGTAATTTGTTAATGTTATCTTGGTGCTGGTCGGGTTCTATGTGTGCAGTGTGGACACCAGGGCTGGCTTTGGGGGGAGTGCATCCTGTGATCTATGCCTGTAATTTAGGGGGTTTTATCTGTACCTTTAATGCTTAGTTGTTATGTGATTTCCAGTTGATCTGAACCTGCAAAACTGGGTTTGTATGTTATTCTGTTGATCTGTATCTGCTATGGTATGTTTCCATACATTATTTATGTATCCATGCATATACAGGGTTTGTATTTCTTATTCAGATGATCTATACATGCATGTGGTATTTAAACGTGTTAATTATTTGATCTATACCTATACAGGGAGTAAGTAAAACAGAGGTGTGGCTTAGTGAATGAGGGACAAAGAGACTCTGGGGATGATTACAGGCAGGGGCGCAAGGAAATGCCTAGGGTCCAATTTTCCATATTTAAATTTTATTTTTTTACAAAGATTAGCTGTTTTTTAATGTATTAAACATATTTTTTTTTACTCCCAGTCCCATCACATTATATCAATATGTGTTAGAAAATCAGGAAAAGATGGGCATGGATGGTGTGCTGATTCGGTGGCGCAAAGGGCACTTGACTATACTTGCCCCCCAGGCCTTAGGCCGCCAGCCCTCCCCTGGCTCCTCTACTATTAATATGTGGCCTTTGTTACCCAATAACTACCCTTTTGTGAGTTGAAGATTTCCCCTCCAAGTCCTTCTTATGACATATGACATCAAATTTATTTTTGCATTGTTATGAAGTGACCCTTTAAATAAATCCAGTTTCGCTAAACTTTCTTTGTCCATGCCTACAATCAAGTGCCTTGAAACAAAGGGGAGATGGGGGAGGAACAGCAGCATTAGCAATTTCAGATGTTAATCCACCAGAATCTTTTCCACTGATGTCCAACCAGAGACCCATCAGCAACAGCTGCTTTTATTCTTTGCAACAGCTATATGAATTAACCTATGTAACGGTGTCTGACCCACAATTTTACATATTTTTTTTTAATTGCCTGTGTATGGTGCTTGTAGAAGTAGTGGGCTAGCACTAACAGAGATATAACATTACATTTGTAAATTTACCTAGTGGTTACCATGGTTTTCTGTGAAGCATCTCGCTAATGGTCTGGTACACTGCTTAGGATCTTACCTAGTTTTTTAGGCAGGGACACAAGTGACGTGCTCTTGTGGGGAAGGAGGTAAGTATTGGCTCTAGTAACGCTACTGGGTACATACTCTCAATTGATCTCAATTTCTCAGAATTGTTTGTCAAAGTTATTATCTCAAAGACTGAGTCTACAAATGAAACAGTCATCTATTATTTGGCCATTCTTTTTTTGTTTTGCCTGCTAAATTATAAATAACAGTGATTATATGTTTATTTTTTATGGTAATGTGAAATAAAGATGACGGAGATTTAAATTAAATATTGCATACCCCAGATTACCAAATGTCAAAATTACAGTGGCAAGCACAGAAAAAGATAAATAAAGAAGTCTCATACTATACACATGTGGTGACAAATGAAATCTCCTTTGTTGCATTTACTTCTGTTATCCGATCTCTTTATGGAGCTTGAACTTCTAATTTATTACTCACAACTTTTTTTCAACGTCTCCTTAGTTAAGACCCATATAAAGCATTATAATAATATGAATAAACATAGAAGGACAGTTTCAAGTATTATTTGCCCACAAAAAATGTGTCCTCAAAACGTCTTAAGCCAAAACCTAACTTTAAAGGTAACTGGGCCTTCTGTTTTAAATGCCATTGAAGGTGTTATATAAAAATATCGCCTCCCATTGTTTTATTTTATGTACTACCACCCTTACATACCTATAATATATCAAGAAGATAAAATATAAGAGCAATGATGTATTCAAGTAACTGTTCACTGACAATTATTCATACATTTGTTTTCATTACACTAAATACAGAGTACAAGATGTTCTTGCGTTTTAACCCCTTAACGACAATCCCCGTACATGTACGGGGTTGCCGTGCAACGGGTTAACGACAATGCCCGTACATGTACGGGCTGCCGTTAAATAGCTGCATCGCCGCTGCCGTTAAATAGCTGCATCGGCGGCTTTGCAGCATCCACGGAAGCCTCACAAGTGAGGCTGACCGTGGATCCGGGGAGGGCAGCCCTCGGCAGGTAAGTATTGGCTCTAGTAACGCTACTGGGTACATACTCTCAATTGATCTCAATTTCTCAGAATTGTTTGTCAAAGTTATTATCTCAAAGACTGAGTCTACAAATGAAACAGTCATCTATTATTTGGCCATTCTTTTTTGGTTTTGCCTGCTAAATTATAAATAACAGTGATTATATGTTTATTTTTTATGGTAATGTGAAATAAAGATGACGGAGATTTAAATTAAATATTGCATACCCCAGATTACCAAATGTCAAAATTACAGTGGCAAGCACAGAAAAAGATAAATAAAGAAGTCTCATACTATACACATGTGGTGACAAATGAAATCTCCTTTGCGGCGATGCAGCTATTTAACGGCAGCCCGTACATGTACGGGCATTGTCGTTAACCCGTTGCACGGCAACCCCGTACATGTACGGGGATTGTCGTTAAGGGGTTAAAACGCAAGAACATCTTGTACTCTGTATTTAGTGTAATGAAAACAAATGTATGAATAATTGTCAGTGAACAGTTACTTGAATACATCATTGCTCTCATATTTTATCTTCTTGATATATTATAGGTATGTAAGGGTGGTAGTACATAAAATAAAACAATTTATTAGGTAATTTATCTGGAGTACATGCAATTAATTTAGGGGCAGTTATGGTTAATGGGATATTTAGGGTTAATTTAGGGATAGTTATGGTTGATGGGGTGTTAAGGGTTAATTTAGGGGCAGTTATGATTGATCGGGTCTTTAGGGTTAATTTTAGGGGCAGTTATGGTTGATGGGGTGTTTAGGGTTAATTTAGCAGCAGTTATGGTTAATGGGGTCTTTAGGGTTAATTTCAGGGGCCGTTATGGTTAATGGGGTGTTTAGGGTTAATTTAGCGGCAGTCATGGTTGATGGGGTGTTAAGGATTAATTTAGGGGCAGTTATGGTTAATGGGGTTATTATGGTTAATTTAGGGGCAGTCATGGTTAATGGAGTCTTTAGGGTTAATTTTAGGGTCAGTTATGGTTGATGGGGTGTTAAGGGTGAAATTAATGCTGAGGACTGAGGGTTTATTTAATTAATTTAATAAAGTTAACTTAGGGTACAGTTAGAGGTAAAGGGGGGGGAAACTAAGGGGAATGTAAATCCTGGGGGCAGTGAAGATTATTAATGTATTTATTTATAAAAGTATGGTGTCAGTGATATTCAGTGGCGTTGGCAGGGGGGGGCAGAGGGGGCGTCTTTTTTTTTTTTAAGACGCGTAGGCAGTACATTAAACGGCCGCGCAGCCGCCCATTTAATGCCGGCACACCATTGCAGCCGATGTGGCTGCGAGTCTTAAAGCGGCGGTTAGACACGCTGGCCGCTTTAAAATCATTAAGCGGCCAGCGTGCCTGCACAGTGCCGCTTGGTGTCCTGTTCTGTGTGACTCCGCCCCCTTGAGCGGCACGTCACATCGTCAATGTGATGGGGAGTCTGGGCAGACAGCACAGCCACACAGAGCCCACCCCCGAGCCTGAGATCACTCCCACGGAGTGATCCTGTAGGCTGAAAACACGGTTGCTGGAAAACCAGCAATCGTGTTTTCAGCTGCCACAGGCAGCTTCAGGGAAGGGGGTTGTGTGTTGATTGGGTCCCCACACAAGTGTGGGGACCTGACCCAACACCCCCCTGCTGCCTGATCGCTCCGTGAGAGCGACAGTGCAGCGTTAACCCCTTCGGCATTTAGGGGTTAATTCCCGTTTTGTACGGGGCTCTGCTGCTGGTGGTCTGCCTGGAGGCCCAGGCAGACCAGCAACAGCAAAAACGAGCCCCCCCCACAAGCCCTTTGATGATTCCTGTAGGCATGGAAGCCTACAGCAGTCATCAGAGACTCCCCCTGCAATGGCTGGTCTATAGACCAGCAATTGAGTCCCAGCTGCCAGAGGCAGCTTCAGGGACAGGAGGAGAGGGTTCTTTGGTCACCCCATGAGTGTGGGGACCTGACCCAACACCCCCCTGCTGCCTGATCGCTCCATGAGAGCGACAGTGCAGCGTTAACCCCTTCGGCATTTAGGGGTTAATTCCCGTTTTGTACGGGGCTCTGCTGCTGGTGGTCTGCCTGGAAGCCCAGGCAGACCAGCAACAGCAAAAACGAGCCCCCCCACAAGCCCTTTGATGATTCCCGTAGGCATGGAAGCCTACAGCAGTCATCAGAGACTCCCCCTGCAATGGCTGGCCTATAGACCAGCAATTGAGTCCCAGCTGCCAGAGGCAGCTTCAGGGACAGGAGGAGAGGGTTCTTTGGTCTCCCCATTAGTGTGGGGACCTGACACAACACTCCCCTGCTGCCTGATCGCTCCATGAGAGCGACAGTGCAGCATTAATCCCTTCAATGCCACAATTGTGTATGACACATTCGTGGCATTCCAGGGGTTAACATTTGTCCCCACAAGCTTGTGGGGACTAAATATCAGTCAATGCTGTGCTCCAATGGAACATCAGCATCGAAAGAGTTAAAAAAAAACAATAAAAAAAAAACAGCACTGACCTGAAAGTCCAGGGTGGTTCCAGGTCAAACGCTGTGATTTTAGTAAGTGGGCTGATGATTATCAGATCACTCCTGACCAACTGTTAGTTTAAAAAATATCCTCGCTCCTAACTTTTTTACCTGGCGCCTAGATTCACAACAAATTTGTCAAGCCCTGTGCTATGCTATGCTTCCATACATTATTTATGTATACCTGCAAATACAGGGTTTGTATTTCTTATTCTGTTGTGTTGTTTATTTGAACTATACCTGAACTACAGGGTGTAAGTAAAAGAGCGGAATGGTTTAGTGAATGAGGGGACAAAGGGCTGACTACAGGGGAGAGGACCTCTCAATGTCATGGTGCAGTCAGAAGGACTGACTCTCACTGTCTTCCCCTGATCTGCAGTTAGTGAGGCAAATATATTTTTTTGGTGTGGTAGCGGAGGGAGTGATTGCATGCAAGGGAGCATTGAGCGGGGTCCAAGGAAATGCTTGGGTAGGGTCCAAATTTTTCACTATAAAATATATTGGCAACAGGGTCTAATATTTATATATATATATATATATATATATATATATATTTTGGCAGCAGGGGCAAATATTTATATTTTTATTGGCGGCAGGGGTAAATATGTATATATGTTTTGGCAGCAGGGTTTAATATTTATATATATTGGCAGCAGGGTTTAATATTTATATATATATATATTGGCAGCAGGGTCTAATATTAATATATATCGGCAGCAGGGTATAATATAAGTATATATCCGCAGCGGGGGCTAATAATAATATATATCGGAAGCAGGGTGTAATATTTCTATATATCGGCAGCAGGGTCTAATATTTATATATATATATATATTGGCAGCAGGGGCTAATATTAAAGAATGAAAAATAACTGCAAGTTCAGCTGTTATTTTAAAATCATATTTCAATCACTTCAAAGAGATAAGTACATATGATGTAGTTAAAAATGCATGTCTAACGCATATATATATATATATATATATATATATATATATATATTATATGTCCCGTTTTATAATTGGCCCCCCTACTTTGGTCCCTGGCCCCCCATGTGCCCCCCCTAAATATGAAAGCTGGAGACGCCACTGGTGATATTCTGATCAAATGAACGATTCGTTCATGATCCGGACATCACTAAAAGTCAAGAAGCTGACATGTGCAACCACCCCACAGACTCCCGATTTAGATTAATTATGTACTCATCAAATAGATAAAACATTTACTCTCTTCATATAGCAATTGCTTCTCAATAATGATCTCTATAAAATATATTTAAACTTTGATCTTTATGTTTTTTTCCAGAATGTTACTGGTTGCACTCGCATAGACCTGCTGGGATCTGATGCAACTTTGTTAAACATGCATATCATAACTTTATAGTGTTAAAAATAGCCCCAGTCAATACCATCTTAAAAACATAATGGAATCCAGGACAAGCTCTTATAATGGGCCCTCCAGCCTTTTTGTTACCCTGTTTGCCACCTGCTGCTGGGTGCCAGGAAATCAATTTTCCAACAGCTGTGGATATACAGGACTTGAAGGAGTGAACTATGCCAGGCTGCTGAACAACAGCTGTTATGGAACCCTAAGGTTTTATTTTTCATTTGATGCTTTAAAATGCTGGTGGGAGAGCCATTATGAGACATTACACACTTCAGGATGTATTCAATGCCAGAGACTGTCACATGTATCTAAATAACAATCCATACACAGAAACCAAACATACATTTGAACTCAATAAATGTGGGACACTACTTCTGTTTTGTTTCTTGTTTGTCCAGTACAACCCATGAGAGGATTGCTATTCATTTATTTACAATAGATTTATCTGTAGCATTTCATCAAACCTATTGTAGGCTATGATGGGTAACGCCGATGCAGCTGATGTCAACAAGGCATGACTTCCCCATGGGATTTTAACTGATTCCCCTCCTAGTCCCACCCAGTCCCGGACTGGGACAAAAAATAGGCCCGGGCATTTAAGCCTGAGCAGCCCATATTTATTTATTTATTTATTGTTAAAGCCCACCCGTACCATCTTTGCATTAAATCATTCACACAAATCATTAACACATTCATTAATGCAGTCTCACAAATCATTCAAGCAATTCATCCTCACATGAATTCATTGTCATACGCATTCACACAATTCATCCACACATTTATTCATTCATTCTCATACGCATTCACACTAGCCCCTCTCTTCATCTTATCTGCCCCTTCTCACTATGTTCCCCCTTTTCACTATGTAACCCCCTTCCCCACTTCTCAATATGTACCGCCTCTATCTATCCCCTCTCCCCCTTTCTCACTATCTAACCCCCCTCTGCCCCTTCTCACTGCACCCCCCTCCCTCACCCTACTTACCTTGTTGCCGGAGCAAGCAGCAACAGCGACCGCGCCTGTGCCAGGGCAGGATTGACTTAGGGGCTGATGGAGCTGCAGCTCCAGGCCCCCACCTTAAAATAGGTCCAGTCAGGACTGGACTGACTGGTCCTATATGGCCGCATTAACGCAGAGCCCCTTAAGCCTGCCGCAACTACCCCCTCCTAACTATCTACCCTCTCCCTCTTTAAAGTTCACTTACCTTTCAGGAGTCCTGCGGTGGGGGTGCAAGGCCTCTGCCTCCCAGCTCTGCCACTGTATGGAACAGTATAGAGTGATGGGAGTTATGATGTACTTTTAGAGCATAATTAGATCATGAAAAAGACATTGGAAATGGTACAGCATAACACCCATCACTCTCACACACTTACCAATCCACACACATACAAATCCACACATATACACCAATCCACACGTATACACCAATCCACACGTATACCAATCCACACATATATACCAATCCACACATATATACACTAATCCACACATATATACACTAATCCACACATATATACCAAACCACACATATATACCAATCCACACATATATACACCAATCCACACATATATACACCAATCCACTCTCACTGAATGTTTTCCTACCTTTCCTCTTTTCTCCTTACAGCTCCTTTTCCTCCTCTTCGCTCCTCTTCTTCAGTTCTTCTGTCTTCTCTGTCTTCTTCCGGGTCACCGGGTCGGTGGGCGCGGCTTCAGTGTTGTGCGCCGGGATCTGACAGCAAACCCCGGCGCACAACAGCTGTTGTCGCGCAGATCACAAGGGACCGGTATCGGAGGTCTTTAACAGACCTCCGGCTCCCTTGAGTGATTTTAAGCCGGGTTGAACCCGGCTTAAAATCACTCAAGGGAACCGGAGGTCTGTTGAAGACCTCCGATACCGCTCCCTTGTGAGCCTGCTCCTCCAGCGGCGGACATTACTGTCCGTCTCTGGAGGAGTGCCGGGTGCCGCAAGTTGGCAGCCCCTGATGAGCGGCACCCGGTGCGGACCGCCCCCTGGAGTGTGGCGCCCTGCTCTAAGAGGCCGGGAAGCCCCCACCAGGGCCGGCCTTAGGGGTCTGCGGCCGCACAGGGTTTAAATTAAAACATCGGGGTTTTTTTTTTCAACTTTATTTAACATCCTCCATGTTAAATAAAGTTAAAAAAAACTTTATTTAACATGGAGGATGTTAAATAAAGTTAAAAAAAACCCCGATGTTTTAATTTAAACCCTGTGCGGCCGCAGACCCGTAAGGCCGGCCTTGGTGGGGACTTCCCGGCCCCCTAGAGTGGCGGACCCGGTCGCAGTTGCGGCGGGCTTAAGGGGCAGGTGCCCCTTATGCCCTGCGTTACTGCGGCCGTAGGTAGGTTAGGGGCCTGGAGCTGCAGCTCCATCAGCCCCTAAAGTCAATGCGGCCCTGCCGTGGCCCGGCCCACCGGGCAAATGCCCGGTGTGCCCGATGGCCAGTCCGGGCCTGGTCCCACCAATGCCTCCTCCACATCTCCCCACGCCATCCCAATTATAGTTTTAGTATACATTTTAGTATGTGCTCTCGTTTCAGGCAGTAGGAGTGTGCGTGTGGCTTCTAGAATGTAAATACTAGTGTCTGAAAAGGAGTCTAGCACAGCTAATGACATCCAAAGCATGCACTTGTTTGTTAAATAAGGTGTAAAATAATATCTTATATATCTCATACCATGCTCTGCTGTTTTATAGGAAGAACTACAACAGGATGTGGATGGCACACTTAAAAACCTTATCAGAACTGCACTTAAATTAATGGTAAAAGAAATATTAAACCTATTTATACCTTGAAAGAAAGCTTTATCTGACAGCATATTATTCTGTGAGTTTCACAAATATAAATGCAAAACCGCCAACCTCAACAAGATTTAGTATAAATGTCTGTTTTTATGTGATTCAAACACTTTAGGTCCTCTTCCACCTGTCCACAATTAATTACCCCTTTAAGGGGGGAACTGTGGCCGGTACAGTTTTTCATTTTGTTAATTTATTAAAATGACCTACTGACCATGTTTTTTTTTCACGATTAGGTTTTTAAGTTAAGGGACTTATTTATCACAATGAAACTAAGTAGCAAAAGGTGGCAAAACTTACATATGAATTTATTTTCTATCATAAATTTTATTCATTCCAACTCACACCATTACAAGGGCAACCAGAACAAAGGGGAGCAAATATATATTGCTTTCAACATCTACAAAACGTAGACCTGACGTGTTATTGACCATAGCAGAAACTGAAGTTTAGCTTTAGGAATTACACATTTCACAAAGAACGTAAAGGTTCTTATAATTTTACTGTAAAAGTGTTATCCACATTATGTTACCTTACTTTTAAACTCAGACTATAAACTGTAACTTCTATGTAGTTTAGAAAGCACTCATGATTCCTATATTACTTTTTCCATGTTACAGATTGCTCTTAAACTAGAATTCACAAGTACTCCGAAATGTGGTTTAATGGTAAGCTTGCCTAAATACCAAATCTAAATAGTAGAAATCATTTATTGGCAACAACAAATAATTTCAGCTTTCATCTTTTGCAGCGACCTATTTTGATACGAACAATTGGAAGACTGGTAAGAATAAACTAAAGTTATCAGCATATTCAATAGTTTTTTAGGGTGTTAGCCTTGAAATAATTTGATGACAAAGCAATTGTTTAGCCCACTTAGTATCTCCTGTTTTTACCTCTTTGCCCATGTGCTGGGTTTGCTTTAGCTTTCTTTAGCTTTAGCATATATATATATTTAAATGTGCTTAAACATATCTAGAATGAGATTTGTATGGCGTGTTTGTATGTATACTTACCCAACTAAATAATAGTCCATTAGAATAATAATAATTGTGACAAAATTAATTTAAAAATATAGTATAGAATATATTAGCAAGCCGTAAGGGTCTAAATAAACAGGTCGTTAAGACAGAAAATACAGTGGCCGCTTGGGAATAAATAAGCTCTCTATCAGAAATTGTCTATTTATGGCCAATTAGACAGCTTTTTTTTAATTCAAGCCCAGAGGTCAGTGGCTCCACTGTGAAGAAAACAAAAAAGTGAAAGGGGCCAAATTGAGCTATAAGATCACGTTGGGTACAAGGTCCCCTTCTTCATTTCTTTGGGGTCGCAAAGAATATGTGGCCCATTCCTTCCCTCCTTGGCCAGAAGGCCTACAGGAGGGCCGGATCTTCTTGGATAGAGGAGGGGGCCGCTCAAAAAAGCTACCTATCTCCCCTCCTCACCAGAAAAAAACGAGACCTTTTGAAGGGACCCGGCTCCTCCATGGCTTTTTCGGTGTCTCGTGTCACAAATCTGTTACTGTACATACTGTTTAAGAGTTTTGAAAACAAATCCAATCAAATAAAAGAACACACATGCAAAAAACAGCAAAATTGTGCTAAAACACTTAGGGTACAGAGCTCATAGGGCAGCCCCAAGCTGTTTCTACTAACTGCCTAATATCAAACATGCTAAAAGTCTATTAAGACCAATATTTGTTTTCATAAAACTGTAATGAAGTTGTTTTATTAAAGTTTTAGGTGAAGAATCTTTTTGAATCTTTGGATCATTCGAATCTTTAAACGACTCTCTGACTCTAAGAGTCATCGTTCCTCTGTGAATTAATGAGCTATAACCTGATACCAGAGTCTGTGTTTGAATGCTCTGCAGATTAGAGCCCTGCGCGGGACTACTTTTTTAATCCCGCTCCCGCCCGCTCCCGCGGTTTTTAATCCCGCTCCCGCCCGCTCCCGCAATGTGGGTGATCCGCTCCCGCCCGCTCCCGCCCGCTCCCGCCACATTTGTGGCCAATCCCGCCCACTCCCGCCACATTTGTGGCCAATCTTGCCCGCCTCCTTACCTGATTTCCCGCACAGTCCTGCGCGCCTGCCCTCGAGTTGTTCCCTCACGGCGTCTCTTCTCTTGCTCCACCCAGGAACAAGGCGGAGTCACAGGAAGTGACGTCATATCACGTGACTCCGTTTTGTTCCTGGGCGGAGCAAGCTAGGAGACACTGTTAGGCTAGGTTTCCACTTGGGTTTTTGTCCGGCGTTTTTTTCTTGATGAAAAACGCCAGGAAAACTGCCAAGAAAACTGCATTTACCTGCGTTTTGGCGTTTTTTCTGCAGTTTTTTCTGGCGTTTTAGCCTTTCTGTGGAAATTGCTTTTTTTGACCTTAGGCAGTTTTTCCAGCCTTTACAAGTTAGAAGTTTCACCCAGCTAAAAGGGATTAGGATAAATGGCAAGTATCTGCCCTCTCCTGATGTCATTTACTTGGTAGACCCTTTTGTCTCTTTTTTGTGGTTTGTAAGGCATGCTTTATTGGCGTTTTTATAGGCGTTTTTAGCAAAAAAAAACCAAGTGGAAACCTAGCTTCAGGGAGCAGCAAGAAGGCAGCCTTGCGGGACTTCGCGGGATTACCGGGACCCGCAGGTACAGTGCCTGACCGCCCGCTCCCGCCCGCAGCCCCAGCAAGACTGCCCGCGCCCGCAAGTTTTTTGGCGGGTCACGCGGGACCCGCCTCTCAGTGCAGTCCTCTACTGCAGATGACTTACTATAGGATCAGGTTACAGCTGCGTGATTCACAGACTGAACTGCTACAAATGAATTGTTCAGTCTACTGAACCGATTCATCCGGATCACTAAAAATAATCTGATCAAATGAACGATTCGTTCATGATCCGGACATCACTAAAAGTCAAGAAGCTGACATGTGCAACCACCCCACAGACTCCCGATTTAGATTAATTATGTACCCATGGTGATAAGGTGATAAGTGAGGAGGAGAGCCTTAGCCCATGGGAAGAATGTAAAGATCGAAGGGAGTATTTGTTTATTAGGGCAGAAATGTATGAAGAAGCAGTGTTATGGAGGGCCTTATATGAGAGAGGAACTACACAGAGCTAATTTATATATATATCGTAGAACAAACAGATGAAAACACCTACTAACTGCCTAATATAAAACATGCTAATATCTGTTTTCATAAAACTGTAATGCAGTTGTTTTATTAAAGTTTTAGGTGAAGAACAATTATTCTAATTTCATACGATGGGAATAGTTATATTGATTTTTCCAGTTGTCACCACCCCCAGTGGTTACAGAACATACCAAAAGGGCAATTTGCCCGTATACGTAGAAGTTGCACTGAGGAGGCAGATTTTTCCACCCAGAGACAGGCCCTTATGGACAAATTCAAAGAAAGAAAATATCCAGACGAATTACTACAGGATAGCTTTAAAGCCATAAAGGAAAAGAAAAGGGATTTTTTCCTACAAGATAATAAACATAAATCCGATAGGAAGTTTGATTTCGCCTTCTTGACTAAATATAATGATAGGGCATATGACATTAAAAAAGCCATAGCGAAATGCTGGCCTATTTTAAAGCAGGACAACATTTTAAAAGATCATCTTCCAGCAAAACCTAATGTTATATATAAAAAAATCGGAAAATTTAAAATCGATTTTTACCAGAAATAAAAGTGATAAAGGAAAGTGACAATCCCCTCTTTAAGAAAAACCCTGGTTTCTTTCGATGTGGAAAATGTAAATGTAAAAAAATCCATAAAATGTATATGTACAAACACCAAAAAAGAATATATAAGTAAACATTTTATTCATTGTAAGTCCAAGAATGTTGTATATCTGCTCGAGTGTGGCTGTGGGACCCAGTATATTGGGAGAACTACGGGAGAGCTAAAAATCAGACCCTTGGAGCATCTGGGTGGTATACGTAATCTAAATCTCAAACACAGTGTCCCTAAACATTGCAATCAATGTAAAGCCTTCTCTTTACCAAACTTTAAAATAATAGGTATTGACGTTATTTCCCCCCATTGGAGAGGGGGTGACCTACAACAGGAACTAGCGTGGAGAGAGACAGAGTGGATCTTCAAATTTAAAATCCATAAGAAAGGGGGATTAAATACAGATCTAGACATCCTTGCATTCATGACATAAATATATTCACATTACACAAAAAAAAAAAAAACAGAGTATGAGACATTTTTTTCTCTTGGCAATGCACTTATTTTTGCACTATATCTCTTTAAAGCACTTTTATATGTTGGCAGCTGATTAGTATTGCACTTTAATGCAACTATGCCTTTTCCCCCATAAGGGATTATTCTTGAAAACCATTTGGTTCACATGGCACTTTATAAGACTGGCACAGTTATATATTGATGCACTTTATCATAATATTGGCACTTTAATATATTGATCTATCTTATTATGATACAATTGTATATAATTTGTTAAAATAAATTTTTTATAGAGGATTACCCTTGAAAAATTATTTATCACTATTTATGGCACTTTAAAATGAATGTATTTGGGTACCAAATATTCTTCTGATAAAAAAATCATGATATCTAGTATCTATATTTAATATATTTATTATGATCCAATAAATTATAATATCCAATATATTTATTTAAAAAAATCAAGATATTTAATATATCTAGCCATTATTTATCTATTAAGAATATTATATATATATATATATATATATTGTTCCCCTTTTTTATATTTTTTATATTTAATGTTCTATTTAAACTATATAAAATCCAAAGAGTTCTTTTTTAAAAAATAAAAGAGACCTTGAAGGTTTTTACTCGTTGTTTTTTTTTATTGAGGAATATTTTTGTATTTATACCGTGAGATTATTTATTTTGCACACCTTTGTTGTGACTAATATCCGTGACCTAAAGAACTCTAGACGAACTGAAGGGGTGAGATGCGGCCTCACTAGTTCCACACGATCACGCGACTTCGCAACCATACAGCTGATGACCGGCAGCTGGACGACATGATGTACGTGACTATGTAATCACGCACACGACGCCGACGCCGGGCAGAACAACAGTAAGATCGGATGCTGACGCCGGGCAGATCAACAGCCGAATTGGATACGTAACGACGTAATTACGCACCTGATGACCGGCACTCCAGATGGAATGATACGTAATCACGTAGATGATGCGAATGCCGAGAAAACCAATAGCTAGATTGGACGCATAATTATGCGTCCAGTCGAAACCCGGAAGTAAACCAGTATAAAATTGAGGCAAGGACACGGAACAGATCACTTTATTCTCACTGACGGTATACATTCATTTATTTGATATTTTCTCCTGAAGAAGCCAGCGGACTACTGGCGAAACGCGTTGAGAGAGTTTCTTCACCACCACTACAACGAATTTGGGACTGATTTCTGGTTTTATTTGCGTGTTTGCACACTATTCCATTTATAGTTGTGCCTCGACCAACTGTAAGTGCATCCAGACCTCCCTATTCTTGTTTCAGTGATGATACTGCACCATTTGTTGGTCTCCTTGTTTTTATAGATTTTAGAAGAAATTAAAATTCTGCTGATACTCTACTGAACCTTTGAGGAGCTTGCTTCACTCCAAGTGTTTGTGAGTGGATCTTACACCCTCCCCTTTTATTTCAATTGTGTGTTCATACTGCACCATTATTGTTGTTTCTTTCTCTCCCCTTTTATATGGGCTCCATGGTTGTCTTACTTCATAGTATAACAGATTAGAAAAATAATACTAATAATCTGCAGTTAACTCATGGGAAAAACAACCATTTTTAAATAATATGACATACCTGTCAGGACTGGACAGACTGGAAAAAAGAGATGAAACCCTTCAAAAAAAAATATTGTCTTAAAAAATAAATGTTTATTTAATCTGACCAAAGTAGAATTAATACATTGTAGACAAGCAGATGTGAAATGTGCTGTTTTGTTTTGCAGAATTCACTTTTTCCACCACCTATACATGATGCCACACACGTGACCTTTCAGGTCTTTTAGGACTGGTAGGAGGGCATGGAGGGGTGGCCTCAGGAATAGGTGACTTGACTGGAGGGCTTGGTAATGTCACTGGTGGGGTTGGGGGACTGGTGGGAGGGCTTGGGGGGCTAACAGGATTACTTGGTGGGGTTCCTTTACTTTCAGGGCTTACAGGGAATCTGCTAGGGGGGTCAGATTTACTTGGGGGGCTTTTAGGACAGAGAGGAGGACCATTAAACCTTGGTGGATTACTTGGAAGCCTTACACGGGCTCCTGGAGAACTACTGAGCCTGGGTGGATTACTTGGAGGATCAGGGAGCCCAGGGGGGTTACTTGGAGGACTTGGGAACCTTGGGGGATTACTTGGTGGACAAACAGGCGGACTACTGGACATAGGTGGAATGCTTGGAGGACTTACAGGTGCAGCACCCAGAGGAGGCTCTGCAGCAGGTGGATTGCTTGGAGGAGTAACAGGAGCAGTCGGAGGTGGTGGAAGAAATGGTTGTGGCCTACTTGGAAACCTAGGTTAATGGATGAGGTATATATTTTTTTATATTTATCACAGAGATTCTTTCCATCTCAAATCACACACACTCATCATATCCAATGTAGCAAGTCAAGAATAAATAATATAGGGATAAAATATAAATGCATAACATAAATATAAATAAAAACAGAACCTTTTTAGGGGATCTAGTACCACAACGGCCTTTTCAGTGATTCAAAACAATTCCTGCTTCTGTGTCCTCAATAATTTCTTTTCAACACAAAAAAATGGCATGCACTGTGCAACAAAAGTTACTATCATGAAAAGCCCCGGCTCCTTAGGCTGGTCTGATAAAAATTCCATGTACTGCACACCTAAAGTATCTTAAGAGGCTGCTACATGGACATGTAAAATAACGTATGCTTGTAGGGGTCCGAGGTGCTAGGCGAGGTGAATAGCTGACTTTTGCAGGGAACTTGCATAAAATTGAAATGTCCTAGAGATAATATTAGTAAAGACAAACGGAAAATTTTCTTCTCACTAAATGGAGAATATTAATCTAATGAAATTATTGGTTACATAATTAACAGATGTTTCAAGTTTAAAACAGCCTTAACAACGACAAAAACACTTGGCATGAATTAATACAAAAACAAGGTATTTTTTAAAAAAAGGTATTTTGAGTTAACATTTCAACACAGCATATGGCAGTTTATTAATTTAGGTATGTGCAATAAAAGTTCTGTATCTTAGGCAGCTGAACTTCCTTTTGCCAAATGGTTGTTTATTCAACAGCTGTTTACATTTTTGCAACCATTTTGGTAATTGGGTTAAATATAAGAAGTTTAGGCAAGTGCTCCAAATGCCCCTGAAATCCCTTATTAGAAACTTTTTAAACGACAATTCTTATTTTTGCCATGTTGTGAGTAATTGTGTTTTCTTGGAAAAATAACTGAAATATATGGTAAAGGCAGAGTTAGGGATAATTATGTTTCTTTTCAAACTCAAAAAAGTACAATTTATTGGATAATCCATTACAGATTTTTAATTGCCGAAGCTAATGCTGAGTTTTCTTTTTTTCAGAAGAGGAAACAATTCTCATGTCCAAGGTGGAATTAAGGAATGATAACTGATTAATTAATTATTTTCCTTCAATAGTTCTATCATGTTATACTTATAAGTGTTTCTTTCTTGAGTGCAATAAATCAAATCCACAGCAACATTTGGATTTATTTAGGATTACAATGCATTCTTAAACTATGTGTAAACTATTCTACTGTTCTACTCCCTACCTCCTCTTTGTTTTCTGTACAAGAGATGGGAAGGGGCAGACGGATGATGGGAAGGTAGGTTGAGCACAGAAGCATGGCAAGCTTTGGGCAGGAGAAGAAAAGGTCACAAAATAGCCAAGTCAAGACTAGGAGTGGGCATGACCAAACACCAAGTCCTCCATTATGAAGTCAATGATCTACAAATGAAGGTGCTATAATTACCTGTGGTATCTGGAGATGCTGGAGAGTCCCTGGCATGGCTAAGATACCCTTTCCCCACCACCTCAGACAAAAAAGCACCAAAATGGCTCTTTAAACTTGTCATTGCAATGCATTAGAAGTACCCACAAAAACAGAAAAAACAGAGATTGAATCCATTATAATACTTAGACAATTTCCAGACATTAGCACTTTCCTAATCGAGTAACTGTGCATTCCAATTTGCCTAATTATGACTGTTTATGTTGTTCCATAAACAATATACTTAAAAATATAAAATATAAAAGAAGCCTTACAAAGATGCCACTTACTAGCAATGGCTGATTCAGTGCTAGTCTTAACACCAATGCTTGATTGAAGAGGGTGCTGGGCAGTGGCAAATTCTTAAAAGAGAGGAAAGTCTGAAGTGGTGGCAGCCCCTGGGATATTTTCAGATCTTTTTATTGGCAACCAAATCTCGGTGCCCTTCTTTCCTCCCCTGGTGGCCCTCTTGTCTCAGAGCTCAGAGTGTTTGCAGCATGAATGGATCAAAGTTTGTTACAGGCCTTAGAATCACATAAATCAGCATGGGAAATAAAAGGAAAAAGGAGAGGCACAAACAGACTTCTTGCCAGGAGCGCCACTTGGGCTAGGAACAGCACATAGTCAGGCAAATCGTTTTCCATTATTGGTTATTTTTGTTAACTGCTACAGCACCTACTCTGTGAAACGTATTACTCAGAACTAAATGTAGTATAGGAAACATTATACCTAGCACTGTGAAACGTCCAGACTCCTCTCAAACTTACTTCTTTAATCATGTAAAAAAATGTGTACATAATTTGTTTGGACATTAATGTGTGCAATAAAAAAAACGGACAACGATAGCTTTTTGCCATATATAGTTCACCTCTTACTATGTCTTTTTTTTTTTTTTTTTATTTGTGATAATACTTGATCAAAGAATGCAATGGAAGCTTAGATCTATGTATTAAACATACACTACTTGAGAGATCACCTGAAGGGAAACAACATATTTAATACAATATTTATTTAAAAAGATGACTGCATGAGAATATAAATACGATAAAATTAATTAAAGGTCGGTCGGTCGGTCTTATAGAATTTAAAGGTTGTTTGGAGAAGCATGAGATCATTTACAGTATGTTTACTTAATGATTCCTTCTTTTCTCAGAGACATCCCTTACGAAAAAATTACTGCAGTTTTTCTGAAGTAATACTGCAGTTTTTTGGACATGAAAAAACTGCAATACTGCACTTTTACTGCAGTATTACTGCACATTTACTGCAGTTTTACTGCATTTGTACTTCACTGTACTGCAGTTTTACTGCAGTTATTTTTGTACGGAAGTACAATTGCAATAAAGCTGCAGTACATTGAATTACAATGCAGTATAATTGCAGTAAAAAAAAAAGCGCGGTAAATACGCAGTAATAATGCAGTACAGTGAAGTACAAATGCAGTAAAACTGCAGTAAATGTGCAGTAATACTGCAGTAAAAGTGCAGTATTGCAGTTTTTTCATGTCCAAAAAACTGCAGAAAAACTGCAGTAATTTTTTTGTAAGGGATAGTGTACTCAATGTATTATTTAATAATATATTAGGTTTTAAATAATCCATCTTGTTTGAATTTGCTATTTTGGTGAAATGTTCACAAACTGTAATAAATAGCATGATGCAGTGACATGTGCAGAAATGTTAAAGGTGAAACTGTACATTATTATATTACATATATTACATTTTTAAAGTGGCATCTGCAACAAATACAGTATTTGCTGTAATTCTTACAGATATGATAATATAGACATAATTTTGGTATACTTTAGGTACGTGGGCTCTATGAAAGAAATATTTTTTGCACAGCAGTGCTCTTGGATACATTCAGTTTAATCACGACCTCCATCATAATGTTAGTCAGAAGCAAGTCCTAAAATATATCATTGAGAAATGTTTGAAACACAGCGGGAGGATAGCATAGTCCAAAAGGCATGGATTGATTTTCATAATGTCCATGGGTGTTATAGTCTGTCTTCCACTTGGCCCCTCTTACAAATATGATTGTAAGACTCCCGAGATCCAGCTTGGTAACAATATTGGATCATTGTAGGGATCATACATTTGG
This sequence comes from Spea bombifrons, assembly GCF_027358695.1. Taxonomy (NCBI): domain Eukaryota; kingdom Metazoa; phylum Chordata; class Amphibia; order Anura; family Pelobatidae; genus Spea; species Spea bombifrons. The sequence goes on along the minus strand of NC_071090.1, from coordinate 37,577,105 downwards.
TTAACACAAGTTACAAAATGGTTATTGTTAATAGTGACTTTGTTGAGTTCTTTATAATCAAAATATGGTGGATAAATCTCTACTTTTTGGCTACAAAATTAAAACCAGCCACAGAGATGTGGAGGACTGATGAAGCCAGAGGACAGATGTTATTCTATCTGCTATTGAGGGGCAATGCCTCCCAATATGAGGAAGGAACTTGTTTTGTTGGGTCTTCTGCAGGGAGGTCTAACATGAGAGCAGTGGGTTGGGGGAAATTGATGTATACTGGTTTTGCTCCAGGCTAAAATTCATCCAAAGAACCATTCTATGGTAGGCTTGTGGGTCAGGAGCCTATGTAACCCTAAAATTTAGTAAAATGTAGTCTCAGGTACAGAACAGCTTCAGTCATCACACTGGAACCAGGAGTAGAAGCTTCCACAGACACAAGACTTGCAAGAGTTACAGGCATGCAGGAAAAAGTCAGACTCCACATTATCTTTGCATCCAGTTTTTAGGCTCATTTAATGAAGTTAACATCTGTCCTTGTGGGTCATTGTAAGCTGCTTAACGGAATACCTCTTCAGGGCCCACTGTGACCTATTCAAGTTTCATGATAACTGTACTCAAAAGTACAAGCATCATGAAATCAGGCAGGGCAGTTAATAACAAAAAAAACGAAAGAGATGTGAACAATGTTTGCTCATTTAATTCAGACATCGCTTTAGCTGGTGCCCTCTTTCTAAATCCTCCAGTCCAGGAAGTGCCACCATTTTACCCTAATGTGAATGTCCGCTCAAATCCAACGAAAATTCAGAGCTTTTTGCTTCATATTCGTCCACTTCATGGGGGGGGGGGTGGCCTTTTTTCGTGGCTTCATACAAATCTCTGAATTTGCTAAAATTCTCTACCTTTGCAATTTCTATGAATCCGAACACACTAGCCTATTATTTCTGTTATCTGGGGATGCAGTTACACTTAACCTGTGCAAGAAATCATAAGCAACACATAAGCATTTATTAAAAAAGTGTAAAAGCAATTTGTGGCAAAGTAGTTGCATGGCAAGTGTCTAAATTCATTCTATTTCATAGATACTGTTCCTGCTATTGTTACAAACCCAGCATACGGAAGGTATATTTAATATATAATTGTTAGAAGTATATGGAACATAATTTTGAAAATCAAGACACAAATAATTGCTTTAGTGGAAATTTCCATAGGTAAAACTACAATTCTTTTAAAAAATATATTCTTTATAATATATGTTGCATTATAGTTATGAAAATGGTATGACCCAATCTTTCCTGGAAAAAAATAATATATATTTGTGTAAGGGCATTAAACATTGACAAAAAGAATCATGACTTAACAAAGCTAAGGTAAAAATGGCAAAATGTTCTAGTTACCTAGATGGGTAAACCCCTCTGTCACAAATGGGTTAGTTACGGCCTAAAATGAACATCAAAAGTAGTCGGGAGAATTGTGAGAAACCAGGGACTATAAAGTCAGAATAAGAGTTTTTTTAGTTAAAGTGTTAAGTTTTATTGTCAGGAAATAGGGACTTTAGCTGAAAGAGAAATGTTTGCTGCCCCTTCCCTTCACATAGTCCAAGGAAGGCAAACGAAGGTGACCTGTATTCTGTCTTGCTGTTCACTTATTGAGCTGCAGAATTGTGGCAAAGTACATTTTTTTGTTGTGTGCCCAAGACAAACACGGGATAGCAATTATAGTAGCCAACTATTATAGCCTATAGAAGAAGTCGTGGAACACTTAAATGTCTGCGGCTTGGACAAACTTCAATGAATTAAGCATTTATTAAGAGCCAAATTGGCTCATGTGATGGAGTGTTCTTATTATATAAAAGAAGCACTTGATCACTGTATTAAATGTTACATCTTGGTGGTGGTACCTTTCTAGAACTGAGATTCCTCTATACACACAATGAGCAACATAGCTTGTTTGGTGCTCGCCCTCCTGGCGTTTTCTTATGGTAAGTAATATGGTAAGTAATATTCAAATATATATAAGATGTTTGATAGTATATATATATATATATATATATATATATATAAACAGGTTTTGATGTAGTTCCCTTTAAGGTGGATTTGTCACTGTTCCTAAATATTGCATTCCTATTCAGCACCCCAAATAAACCTTATAAAAAAGATAAGTATTTTGAACACACCTTGCGTGTATGGCTTTGGGGACAGCGGCCTGAACTGAGGACACAAACAGTAATTTCGTCCTTTGTGTGAAGTTACTATGCCTGGTTTTGCCAGTCCTTGTCACATTTTGCATCAAATCACATCATCTGTAAAGTAAATAGTCCAAAACATGATTTAAAAACAAAACGTTCAAGCTCTAGGTTTTAATAAATGAATTTAGTTATGGGAGAATGTGTGATGCGGACATTTCCCCTGTAAGCAGACTGTAGGGATGGAGTAATTTAGCCACCAAACTCTCAACTTGATGCTTTATTTGTCATGAAGCTTTTCCTTTTAGAGAATGGAAGCTAAGAAGTGGTATTCTTTGTTACGAGTCAATAAACCAGGCATGTCCAAACTTTTTTCGAAGAGTGCCAGATTTGATGAAGTGAACATGTGCGAGGGCCGACCATTTTGCCTGACATTTTTTGAACAATTAAAATTAAATGCAAATTAACTATTTTATGCAAAGTTTATTGAAAACGCCATACTTTTCATTTTGTGACTTATTAGACACTTATTAGACACGTCTCCACGGCGTATTCGATCGCCGTGGAGACGTGATACCGAGTGCCGGGATTGCCCCCTCCCCGGTATCCTTGATTGCCGGGGAAACGGGACGCCGAGTGTGGGGGCCGGCTTTCCTGGTGACATATCTCCTACAATCAGGCGCTTAACTAGAAACCTCAGGGCCCAGGTGCGAGAATCTGTTAAGGGCCCCCACCCCATCTATCCCATTCTCACTATCTCCCCTCTTCCTCCCTAACCCCCTTCTCACTATCTCCCCTCTCCCTCCCTACCCCCCTTCTTACGATCTACCATCTCCCTCCCTACACCCCCTTCTCACGATCTACCCTCTCCCTCCCTATCTCCCTTCTCGCGATCTACTCTCTCCCTCCCTACCCCCCCTTCTCACAATCTACCCTCTCCCTCCCTACCCCCCCTTCTCACGATCTACCCACTCCCTCCCTCCCCCCCTTTGTAGGTCACTTACCGTCAACTCCTGTGTGACGTCATATGCCGGCGCTCAGCGTGAAGTGCCGGCACCCGAGACAAACGCCTCACGCTCCCAACACTGCACTCTGGGCAGTGCTGAGGCGGCAGCAGCGGCAGGGAGCAGCAGAGTCCTGGATTTCTGTCAGTCAGGTGGGCCCAAGAGGTGCCGAGCGGTCGTTTTCAGCAACCGCTCGGCAGGGCCGGACTGGGACTGAAAAGCAGCCCTGGAAACATTTGGAGAGCAGCCCCATATAGTTTATCTCGCGAATGAACTCTTATACCCACACGCACACCTTATACATACCCGAGTCACACTATTTGCCGTACAAATAACTATAAAACATTCTTTTTATCATATTATTTGTATTAAAATACCAGAAAGCAAAACTGTTAAAAGGCCCTAATAAATGAAATATACTGTATTTGCTCGATTACAAGACGAGGTTTTTTTCAGAGCAAATGCTCTAAAAAATACCCCTCGTCTTATAATCGAGGTCGTCTTTTAATTAGACCTCAGACCACCTGCTGGGGCCAGGCTGCTTACCGGTGCTTTGGTCCCGAGCAGCGTCTCTTCTATTAGCAGCAGGAATCTAGCAGAGTGTCACATAATTCTGCCTCTCCCTCCTTCCTCTGGGGGCGGGGCCAGAGAAGTTGCTCGCACAGCCGGGCCCCTGCAGAAGTCTGCGAGTGGGAGATCTGCAGTTCAGGTAATGGGGTGGGGGGTTTGAGTGTCTGTGTGTGTGTATGTGTGATTAATGGAATGAATGAGTATTTAAATGTTTGTGAATGAGTGTGTGTGTGATAGCATGGATGTGTAAGGGGGGGGGTGGTAGCATGGCATAGGGAGGCTGTACTCAAACTCCTATCATCCCCAGGTTCCAGCATGTACTGGCTGCCTTGGCTTGATAGGAGTTTGATTGCTGTTAGCAGTTATATATATATATCTCCAGAAATGCCTTTTAACCCCCTATATGCCACTCTGGCATATAGGGGTTTAAAAGGCATATCATGGGGCAGAGTGGCATATAGGAGGGCATAAGACATTTCTGGAGGCAGAGTGGCATATAGAGGGTTAAAAGGCACATCATGGGGCAGAGTGGCAAATAAAGGGGGATTAAGGCATTTCTGGGGGCAGAGTGGCAACCTTGGGGGCAGATGTGCATAACTGGGGGGAGCAGGTTGGCAAATAAAAGGAAATAAAAAAAATATATATTTTTCTCAATCATAGCTTTTATTAAATAAGAAAAAATTGTTTACGTGAATTAATATTTACTAGTAAAACTTTTTTTCCTATAGGGTAGTCTTATATTCAGGATTTTTGTTTTTTTCCTAAATTAATATTTAAATTTGGGGGGGGTCGTCTTATAATCGAGCAAATACGGTATTACACATAATGGAATCAAAACATTTACTACTGCAAACATTTTTAGATTGAGACATTTTTTGTTTTTGTTTTTATTTCCTTTTATTTGCCAACCTGACCCCCCAGTTATGCACATCTGCCCCAGACTTGCCGCTCTGCCTGCTTTTAACCCCCTATATGCCCCTCTGCCTCCAGAATTGCCTTATACCCCCTATATGGCAGAGTGGCAAAGTATTAAAGTAGCTCCGGCCGGCGGTGTCAGCACGCATCGGCCGTTTCGTTTAAATTTCCATTAATCTGATAGCCGCATAGTGATGGGAGCAACATGAGGGGTGAAAGGTCCGTGCGAGGGGGCGGGGCTTTCACCCCTCACGCTGCTCCCATCAGTAGGCGGCCATCGCACATGATGCTGCCGGCCGGGGCTGCTTTAATACTTTAATAAAAAAAGAATTGAAGTAGCGCCGGCCATTTAGATTAGATTTCGGGCAGCCGCCCGGCCTACGAATCTGCCGGCCCACCGGGAAATTTCCCAGTATCCCGGTGGGCCAGTCCGGCCCTGCCGCTCGGCACCCCTTGGGCCCCCCTGACTGGCAGAACTCCAGGGCCCGGTCGCAGTCACGACCCCGGTAGTTCCGCCACTGCTACAATTTCTTTATCAGATGCCCTTGTGGCTGTGTGTGCCTGCGAAAAAAGAAATTGTGTACGGAAGGGTTAGATTTCAACCCTCGTCTACAGTAACTTTAAACCTCATGAAATCTATTCAATACATTATCTGGCAAAACACTCCATATTACTTTAAAGAAGATGAGTGTCAAATAAGCTTAAATTCATATTTATTGTTAGCAAGAAAATTGTATTAGAAGACTATTCATCTGGAAATGTCATTAGCTTGTATTGCTATTAAAATGTTAACTTACTATACATAGGTAATATTTTAATTACTACAGTTTTTTTTTATATTATTTTAGGCACAACGGCCAATAGAGACACATGCGTTTTTAAAGTATGTATACCTTTACTGGATAATCTTTTATTAAACAAACAATGACATAGGTAGACTCACATGAGAAATAAGAATAAAAGACTAAATATACTAAGATAAAAAAACCATCTCTCTTATATTTACGTGTCTGAGTGTGGCCAGAAAAGTCATCTACTTCATGATGTCAAAGATTTATGTGTGTCTGAACCTATTTTGAACTCCAATCTAACTAAAGTCTAACTAAAATCTAATTAAAATCGCTGTATTGAGTACATGTTCATCATGAGAAAAAGAGACATAAATTGTAACTTAGGGCACTGCAGATGTAATATCATTTACTTATTTACAAAGATATCTGGAGCTTTATCATCGTATTGATCACTATAAGAAAAGGTAGAATCATACAACTAGTAGAATTCATTTGAAGCCCCCAGGTGCTTTTTTTAAGAGGTAATTTATGTTGTTTAGTTTTTTTTTATTATCTAAAACTCACTTAGAAAAGGTAGGTTTGTGAAAAATAATATCACATTTAACTAATACACCAAATGGTTAAAATGGGTTATGCCTAAATGTGAAAACATATAACTATTATACGGTATTTAGTTAATGAGTGATCTATAATTGTTATTTTTGTTTTGGTTTTTTGTATTTCAGGAAAACATTGACATGGCGGCGCTGACGGATTGTCTATTAAAAAAAGAAGATGTAGGTTTGTTTTTAAAAAACATTTCTATTCTTGTACCTAATTGCACTAAGAGGAAGTCTCAGGTGAAACTTGGGAGTTGTGCCTAAGTTTGAGAGGACAGGGAATTAAGGTAGGGGTCATCATTGGAGGTGGGGGGTAGTAACAAAGTGAGCAGCAACAGAATATGGGACAAAGGGGAGGGAGTGAAACATTAAATGGAAGGATATGAGGAAAACTGGTTGGTGAAGGGGGGAATGTGATTATCAATAATAAAATGGAAGGGGATGGTGAATAGGGGAGAGTAAGGCAGGAAAGCAAAGAGGACAGAAAAAAGAGATAAGGGGAGCGATGAAGTGTGAGCATCAACTGGACACAGAGGGCATGAAAGGAAGGAGTGAAGACAAAGGAAAAGGGAGAATGTGAGAGTGAGCATCATCGGGATAGGGAGGAAGGTGGTCTTTAAATGAGAATAACATAGAGAAAGAGTTGAGATACTAGTGAGATGAAGGAGAAGTAAGAGGGAAAGGGAGACAGAATGAGGGGGCAACAAACATGAAAGGGGGTAATGTGGGAACATCGAGCGCCATGAAGCCCTACCAGAAGAGAGACACAAGACAAGAAGTGGTAAATGAGATGTAGGAATCTTTACATTAAATTGTATTAGTGATCCGCAGGGGGTAATTGTGATAGTTTAATTGTTAATATCAAAGTAAATTAGTGCTTGAGGAAGGACAATTGTGCTTGTTAGATTATCACAATCATTGGTTTTGCTATAATGAGGAGGTTAGCCAGAACTTTTGCAACTGAGGCAGCTTTGAAACAAATGTCACTGGCAGGAACACATCATGTTAGAGAGTGAGGGATGATCACAGAGAACCTCAATCTGTGTGGACTGCAGAAGGAAGATATTTGATAATCGGGTATGGGATCCTGAGAGCTCAAGGCACTAGTAGTTTCTCAGTAGTTTTTCTCATCTGGTTCCGGTTTTCCATGAAGATTGCATTCAAATAAGAGATCTCCAAAGGGCTCACAAATTTTCTAAGACTATTTCCTGAATACTTATGGCCATTCACTGAGCCTGCCATGAATTACTATATTTTCTATCTAGGGAACTTTGGAAACTTTCGAGAATATCTATGCCTGAAGAAGTGAGCTAGATAGTCTTGAAAGCTTGCAATCCATTATGCGTCAGTTAGCCAGGTATTATGTTTACCAAATTTGCTTTCTCTCTTTCTATGACTGTAGATTTAAATTATAAACCTTGTTGATTAAATTAGTTGTGTAAATTTACATTTAATCTCCACATCTGAACTCAACTAAAGATCTAAAACACTGATCTAACAGACTCGGACTTTTTTAAACGAAACTTTCTACCCAGCCTTTAAACCAGACATCATATGTCTATGAAAACCCTTACATCTACTGCAGCAGAATGTCTGATATAAAAATATGTGTATCTCTGTTCAACGGAATAGAATAGTTTGTTAGTTTCATTAAAACGTATTATATACAGACAGTTTTTTTCTAAAAATTCCATGGGTTGTGAGCATGGCCCTCTTTGCCTTCTGTATCGGTTTGTTTAATCTGTCAGTTTTAGTTTTGTCATACCTTTTGAAAGTGTCT